>NW_021703774.1:59122814-59267905 GCF_005190385.1 Monodon monoceros | reverse complement strand
GAGGGAGGGAGGGAGGGAGAGAGGGAGGGAGGGAGGGAGGGAGGGAGGGAGAGAGGGAGGGACAGAGGGAGGGAGAGAGGGAGGGACAGAGGGAGGGGGCCCTTCAATTTCACATCCATGGCCTTATGACTATTAACCTCACTGCCTGTTTCTCTCCTGACATTTTGGGAGGAACGGCGTATCCCCTACACCTCCCATTGTCTAGAGTAGGCAACTTCCACCCCATTCTCCAGGAGGGAAAGAGGGGAGGACCTCTGCCCTGCCACTCACTCCCAGGAGGACTGACATGGTCTTACACACGTGCCTGCTCCCTGCCCTGCGTGCAGAGGAGGCGCCTTTGGAACTGCCATCCCCCAACATGTAGGCTGGATGGGGCAGGCTTGGCCCTGTGCGGGCTGGGTGGATTGCGGAGGGCTTCAATCCATTTTTTTTAACACGGGAGTAACATATTATAAAGCCCATGAAGCTACTAATCCAAGCTCTGTTCTTGAATCCACTCTGCCCGTAAAGCAGACGAGTTGATATCTGCCTCCTTGACCCCCATGACCACCCCTCCATTCATCTGGAATCAGGGAGGGGGTGGTAGAAGAGATAGGACAAATTATGAACCTAAAACTCTGCCCCGGCCCATATTTATTTTGGTACTCAGCATTTCTGAAGAATTTATACCTTAAAGTCCCTGGACTCTTCCACCACATCTACATCCGGCCATGTAGGTGGGTGTCCTCACCACCGGGTGGGATTCAGAAAAAAAGAGATTCTTCCACCTGTGGGCAGCCTGGACGGCTCCTTTGTCACTCTTCTAGTCAGCATATCTGGATGGGAAACTAGACCCCAAGTTCCAGAGGCACCGAGAGTGCTGAGGGTTGAATTCAGAGCAACCGGAGCAGAAAAACGTAGGGACTGGATTATAGCAGAACTCATTCCTCTCACAGAATCCCAGCGCCCCCATCAGCTTCAGAGGCAACAGGCCAATCGAGACGGCGGCCTTTGCCTCCGGTGAAGTCGGCGCACTCATTGGGCAATGACTTCCATTTTCCACGGGAGGAAGCCGAGGCTCAAAGAGGGCAGGTTCAGACTCATAACCACACATCATCCATAAAGGAAAGAAACCGCGGAGGGCTCAGAAACTGTTGTATCCAGTCGGGCAACTTCCTGAGGGAGGAGATGGGAATTGTGTGTGCGTGTGTGTCTGTCTGTCTGTGTACGTAGGCCACTGCTTGCCCAGCCTTAGATGCTGCTTGCTCCGAGAGTTGGAAGCCTAAGGACTTAAGTGAGACTGGCAGGTCGGGAGTGACATGGGGCTGGGCAAAGGCGGGAGCCCCGGTGTGCTGGGGATGGGAGCAGGCTGGGCCAAGGAGCTTTCCTAAGATCCTTTCCTTTCCCCTGTTTCCCTGAAGCCATCAGTCACAGAAACCCACCTTTGATTTGTTCCACTTCATCTTCGAATGTCACTGAGCTCCTCCTCTTGGGTGGGCAAGTGTGGGAGGGAGGGTTGTCATCAGACGTGAAGTCTTCGAGCAGCATGACATCCGTTCCTAAAACCAAGGGCAGACTGTGCGCCAACAACAGGCAACACCAAGTCCTTCTCGCCACCTTTCTCACCCTCGCTCACACCCCTTGCGTCCCTCTCTCCCCTTTCATTTATTCAAACCCACAATCAGGTGCAACCAAGTGCCCTGCAGCATTTGCCCAGGACACACACTGTCTCTCATCCCATTTCAGGGAGTTTGCAGCCAGCCACTGGGGCTGCTTCAGACACACCAAAAATACAGCAGCGTTATCCAGGCGGACGGGTTACCCGCCACAGCGAGCAGACTCACAAGTGATGAGTCTGCCAGACCTGGAATGGGGAAGGGCAGTCCGGCTGAGTGGAGGAGGGGGCCCTATTAAAGGGGCTTTGTGTTCACAGTGATTCTTCTTACAGTTTGAATTTCTATCATTCTAGTTAAAGTATGCTGTGCTAAATAAACATTTCAAACCTGAACATGTAAAGTTCTTTGGGAGCCAAAAAGGGATTGAGAAATATGCCCCCCAAAAAGTGGGGAAAAGGCAGAAAGGAAGGAAGTCCTATGAGAGAGAGCTGGGCAGGCGGGCAGGCAGGGGCGGGGCAGGGGGACCAGTCTTGTTCTGTCTTAGTCTCCAGCTATCAGTCCTTCAAGGCCTTGGTGCTCAGGAAATTAGGAAGAAAGGGGAGCTGGGAGCTCCTCATATGTTTTTTTGTGGTACGCGGGCCTCTCACTGTTGTGGCCTCTCCCGTTGCGGAGCACAGGCTCCGGACGCGCCGGCTCAGCAGCCATGGCTCACGGGCCCAGCCGCTCCGCGGCATGTGGGATCTTCCCGGACTGGGGCACGAACCCGTGTCCCCTGCATCGGCAGGCAGACTCTCAACCACTGCGCCACCAGGGAAGCCCCCCTCGTGTGTTTTTGCAGAGCAACCTGAAAAGGCGTGTTCCTCTAGCGGACTTCACAACATGGTGGTTCAGCACACAGCTTCCCAAATCGGACAGATCTAGGATCACAGGCAGGATATTTAGTCCCTCAGCATCCTTCCATGCCTACAAAATGGGGATCGTAATTCTCTCTACCTCATAGAGTTGCTGGGAGGATTTTGAGTTGAGACGTGTGAAGATGTGACACGTTGCCTGGCGCACAACAGGTGCCTCATCAATGAAAGTCATCACTCGTGAGGACACGGCTAATAAACAGCGGGGCTGAAGCTCACACTCCGGTCTGTGTGACCCCCAAAGCCCATGCTCTTTCTTCTGCCTGCAACAAGGGTCCCCAAGCCCCAGGCCGCGGATCGGTACCGGGCTGCGGCCTGTTAGGAACCGGGCCGCACAGCAGCCAGAATGGTGGGCACGCGAGCGAAGCTTCACCTGCGGCTCCCCCATCGCTGGCATCACTGCCTGAACCACGCCCTCCCTGGTCCGTGGAAAAATTGTCTTCCACGAAACCGGTCCCTGGTGCCCAAAAGGTTGGGGACCACTGGCTTACGACACTGTCCCCTTACTCCTTTTTGCCTGGTCACCTCCTATTCACTCTTCAGGTTTTAACATCACTTCCTCAGAGAAGCTTTTCTAACACCACCCTCCCCCCCCGACAAGTTCTCCCCAACAGGGGGCACATACAACTCCGTTACGTGTCCTCACGGCACTCAGCTTCCCCTTTCATAGCTCTTATCACCCTTATAACCCTTACTAAAAGCAGAATTATTGAGGTATAATTTGCATCCCACACAATTCACCCATTTAAAGCACATGGGATGGCCGTCTTTCCCACTAGACGGAAAGCCCCATGAGGGCAGTTTACCACTACATCTCCGGAACCTAGCGCAGTGTCTGCTCAAAGCAAGGGCCTGGCAAGTAAATATCTGTTAAATGAATCAATGTCACTCTGCCTCTGGATTCCTGCTGGTTGTCTGAGAAGAGGGAGGGAGCCCGAGGAGAGACAGAGACCCTCCCGTCCTTCAAGTCGCAGCAGGGACTCGGGCCTACAAGGGCGGATGTTACCAGTGGTTCAAGCCTCCGGGCTGCCAGTGGGAGAACATCCTCAGGGAACGTTCTGCCTGCGGGGAAATGCTCCACGACAGGAGGCCTGGGCTGGGTCCCTGCCCACGGCCGGTCCCCCCGGAATTCCGTGACACAGGCTCAGGCCAAGAAACACAGGTCAAGGCAGAGAGTTTTCCAAAGGTCCCGGCAGGAGAGATGCAAGAGCAGGGAGGGAAATGCCCACAGACAGCCTGCTGTCGAGGGCCAGGATTTAGCACCCTCCCTTCACGCCCAGAACACGGCCAGACGGCAGCCCCGGGACGGGGTGCTTCGTCAGCTCCATGAATGACTGACGTAGGGACACCGACGGCCTCTGCCCACAAGCCTCTCATCCAGTCATGAACTGGCAAGCACGGGGTGTGGCACTTGGGTCCCCAGAGCGGTCGGCAGCAGACTGTGACATCACAGAGCCTGCCACTGGGGGGAGGAGTCCTGGGCCGGCACCATCCCCTGGGCCGCAGCTACAGGGAGGGTCTGGAGAATGCTGCTGGAGATGTGTTTCTTTGGGGAGACCGAGTTCCCCATAGGCATGTCGCAGGGCATCTAATGATGGTGACAAGGTATCCAACCTGGTTGGAGCTGCCCTTGATAGAGGGACGGCTGCCCCAGTTCACAAATGGAGAAACGCGAAGGTTTAGAAACAGACTGAGCAGCTTGTCTGAGATAACACAGCTCTTAAAAGTCAATTCGAGGGCTTCCCTGGTGGCGCAGTGGTTGAGAGTCCACCTGCCGATGCAGGGGACACGGGTTCGTGCCCCGGTCCGGGAAGATCCCACATGCCGCGGAGCGGCTGGGCCCGTGAGCCATGGCCGCTGAGCCTGCGCGTCCGGAGCCTGTGCTCCGCAATGGGAGAGGCCACAACAGTGAGAGGCCCGCGTATCGCAAAAAAAAAAAAAAAAAGTCAATTCGAGACTGAAAACCAAGCAGGTTGACTCCGGAGCCTGCACTGGACGATGGTTATTATAATTCGAGTAACAACTGACAATCACTTAGCATTTTAACTTTTCAAAGGCTTTCACTTAATTTGAATCTCACAACAACCCTGCATGGCAGAGAGAACAGGAGCTGAGATCCCCACTATAGAGAGGAGGAAACTGGGGCACAGAGATGCTGAAGAGCCGTGACTGGACACCCAGACCCTTGCCTCTCGCCCCTCCACACCCTGGGAGACATCCCTCTCCCCACCAGCTCCCACCTGGCAGGCACTGGGGAAGTGCGACAGGTGAGGGGCTTACCTGAGTCCTGAGAGCAGCTGAAGCCGGTGTCCCCCGTGCTGCTGCTGTTACCCAGGGGCTGCCCGCCTGCCATGAGTGCCGTGAGGTGTGGGGACAGGCCCAGGTCTGCAAGGCAAGGTCGGCACTGACTGCACAATCCACGGCCCACCCAGTCCCCAGAGGCCTCGCCTCCGCTCCCGTCCGCTCTGTCCTCCTCGCAAAGCGTGCTCTCCACGCACTGAGGACACGAAGCTCTTAGCTGCCCTTCCTTCACTTCGCCCCTTGTTCCTATCCCGGGGAGTCTGTGACAGGATTCACTGGGTCCCCCCAGAGGGGAAGCGCTCGTGACAAACGTCAAACACCAACAAGGCAGGTGGGAGAGGAAACGAGGTGAACAGTCCTGGGAGAAGATCTTCCAGTTAAACACGTGTTTAACTCCTGGGTGCGTGTTTAACTCCTGAGATCCTACCTGAATACCAAAAGGGATGTTTTTTGAAGAGGCCGAAACCCCCAAATGAAGAGGATGTTTGTAAGTTGGAAGGTGGGAAGTGGGCAGTGGAACTAGCCCAGGAAAGAGCTGAGGCTGGCAGAGGGGGAGGCCTGGAAGGAGGCCCCCAGAAGCTCAGGAACTGGAGGCCCGGAGTCTCTGCAGGCAGGTGGGGCTTGATGGAAAGTCTCTACAGGAAGCAGTGGGTCGCCTCCACTGCTGTTCCCAGTTCAGGGTCCAGGCTCCCGTTCCCCATGTTGGCAGGAGAGTGGGCAGAGTGAACTGGGGGACTCTGGCCTTAGCGACACCAGGCACATGGCAACGTGGCAAAAACCGAGGGAACAATGAGAGGCTACATAGTTACCAGTGGGAGCCCCACCCTACTGCCTCACCTAACCTGGGCAGGAGACCAGAGACCCCGTCTCCAGGGTAATCCAGCCAGCCAGAGGAAAAGCCTCACAAACCCCAAGATCTGGGCACCCTGTGAGACGGCCCAGTCCCATCACCGCCCAGGGCTTCCCGCCGGCTTTCCTGGGCTGACTTACTAACCGTGAGAGACAGTGGAGATCACCAGATACTTAAGGAAAGGCACTAGCAGAGATGGGGGAATAAAAAAGTAAGGGAGGAAGGAGAGAAAGGAGAAAAAAGGATGTCTCAGGAGACAATGCAGGGAGCTTCAGAAAACAAAACAGAATTCTAATTGGGTGTCCTTAGAAAATTGAGAAAATAATGACTCCATGAACAAAAGAGCTGGAGGCCATAAAGTCCATGGAGTTAACAAAAAAAGGCACTCTTAGCAATTTAAAAAAAGCACAGAAAAGTCAAACTCCTCCGATCTCACGAGGAAGACCTACCTACCTGCTACGAAGGACCACCAGCGTTCCCCCCCAGCAAACCTACAGACAGGAGACACCTCCACCCTGTACCTTCATCCTAATTCTTCTGAGGGGACAAAGCGACATGACACACATGCCCTCCTTTCTCCTTCAGAGCCACGGAGGAAATGATGGGGGCTGAACCCGTGCAGTCAGAGCACGTTGCTCTCAGAAGCTCCCTGTCATGGCCTGTGGGGAAAGCACTTTTGCAAGGAGCCTTCCCCTCTCCTGGGGGTTGGTGTGGAGGTCTGGGGCCAGAGAAGAGCCCAAACATGATCAGCCACCTCCAGGGTCTTGGCCTCAGAATATGACTATGTCTCAGCTGGAAGCCCGGCTTGCGGAGGGGTGGGCCGCCGGGGGAACATCCACTGCCAACCGGGACGGCTGAGGCCACAGTGGGTTCTGGACACCATCTCTGAGGCTGCAGTGAAAGCCAGGCACAAGTCCTGGTCTCTACCAGCGGAAGAAATCACTGGAGCCAGACCAATGCGGCTCGGCTAAGAGATGTGGAAACAGGGCAGCCGGGCGGCAACTCTCTATTCTGCGTTTATCCAGCGTTTTACCACTGGAGAGTAGACTCAGTTACCCTGAGTTTTTTCACATGAAACAACAACATGTCTACTGGGCTGGGCCCGATCCAACCCCTTTCACAAAATTTTTTTTAAAAAGAAAGCAAGAAAAAGGCACCAAACGACAGGCACAGGGATCAGATCAGAAGCCTGGAGTGGCCAGAAGAGTCATGAGTGCCTTTGAGAGGCTAAAAGAACAGAGTGCAATTCTGGGGTGACATTGGCACTTTGAAGTAACCAGAAGACCTCTAGGTGGTGCCAGGAAGGGAACTTGGTAAAAGCAAGGCAGGAAAATTCAAAGGCCCCAGGGTCTCCTTCCTTCCCTCCAGCCCAGACCTCACAAGGGCCCTGAGGTGGGGCATTTCCTCTGAGCAAATGGGAGTCAGCGTCCTTCCCTGCAGAAGACAGCTGGGAAGGCTCTATTCCCGGTTCCAGGAGCTTCGAGCATCACACGAGTGCAGCATTTGGAGAGGCTGGCCTCCCACCATGCCCAGGCCTCCCTCGAAGCCTGGGTTGGGCTGATGTCTGGGCTGTCCACCCCAACTGGGTTGGCGAGTGGCAGAGCTGTTGAAGAAGCCTGTGGCCCTTTCTCCTGAAGGCCCCTTCTTTGCTCCGATCACCTGTAGCCACCTGTCAGCTTTGGAGTTGTAGTCTGGCCTCCCAAGACCAAACGTAAGCATTTAGCTCACCTTTCAGCACTGGAATCAATGTCCACTCCAGGGCTGACCTACCCACCATGAAGTGGCCCTGCCCGGCAAACCCCAGGGAGGCCAGAGATCTCAATTCCTAGGGGAGCCCCATGGGAATCTGCTAATGAGACCTCACAAGCAGAACGTATTGTGGTGGCCCGGTGACAGCTGGCACCCAGGGAAAACCTAAGCTGATGCACTTCTTCAGTTTGGGGCTAATAGAATGAGAAAACCAAAACCCATGGATTATGGCTGAAATCTATGTATGAAATAAACATGACTGCATGTGTAAAACTCCTGGCCTCCCAGAGTCAGTAGGAAAGCGCCAGGTGTTTGTGGAATGCCACTTCACCGCACCTGTGCTCACAAGCACGGTTAGGAAAGTTTATAATTCCATGTACTGAATCCTTTGGTGAAAACTTTGCAGATGCCTATGCAAACGGAGAGGAACAAAACCGAGACAGGGCCTCCGAGCCTTTTCTTGCTGGCTTTGGAACAAATCTTACCATCCTTCTTACCAGGGATGCCAGGTGGAAGGCAGAGTTCTCCCTCCTGACCAGAAAGGCTGTGGGCATTCCTGGCATGGCTGGAGCAGAGCGCGGAGCTGGGGTGGGCACTGCATTCTGCTCTTTTTCCAAGACTCCTGCTGACGCTGTTGCCCACCTCCTGATGTCAGGATGTCCCGGGAAGAGACAGCAGGGATGCCCCCAGCTCCCATTCAAGGGGAAGGCCAGCAACTCAGAACCCATCATCCCACATGCTCTTCAGCCCAAACACATCCCACAAGACTGCTTTTCCCTCAGTGAGGAGACTGCTCACCGCCTTGGACTTGCCAACCCAACCACAGCGGGTGTTTTCCGCCTGTTCTCACGGCCTCACACACTCTTCTAGGATAATCTCAAGTGGCTTGCATGGAAAATCTGGCCCCCAAAGCAGATGTTTCTTTCTGTTCTATCTACCCTCTCCTCCTCCATTCTCCTTCCTCATTTTTTTCCCTTCCTCATTCTTAACTTCATTGGAATCGAAAACATTGAATGCTTTTTTTATTTTTATTTTTTTGCCTAGAAGGTAAGTGATTTTACAAAATCTGAACAAATAAGTTCATCAGTGAAATGAAACCAAACCCTGAATGTACTCCTCCTGGCTCACAAGTCACACTTGGAATCATGGTCTTGCCAGTGGCAGGGGGTGGGCATTTCAGGAATTAAAATACTGGGGTCCTGAGAGATTCTTTTCTCCTATAGTCAAAATTAAAAGTCCCAGAATTCCTTCCTTTCTCAAGAAGGAACACTCCATCAGTCCCTGAGATAAATCAGTGACATTGGTTTGTTTAATTGCCACATGGAAAAGACTCCTATCATCACTACCACTGAATATTCATGATAATTAAGAGTTGTTATTTCTTTCCACTCTCTTGAGAGGGTAGGTGGAAGACCTATTTCCTGAGGAGGAAAGATTATCTCGGGCAGCATGAGTTGCCCAAAGTCATCTGGCAAGAGACTAGAACTGCAGTCTGAACTGGAGCTTTCCTTGAATATGGTCTGATCAGTGCCCTCAGAGTCTCTCTTCCAACAGCCTGTCCAGATGACAGTCTCCCTCAAACAACACAGTCATAACTGCAGGGGCAAGATCCACGAGTGCATGCTACAAACAGTGGGAGCCTCAAAATACCTGCTGTGTTGTACTTATTAATGACAATGGAAAAAACAGTGAATTTACAGTGGGGGAACTTGGCAGACGCCACCTTAACTGTAGGGACTGAAAGTACTTGCCACCAAATTCATACACTGAAGCCCTAACCCCCAGTGTGATGGGTCCTTGGGAAGGTACTGAGGTTTAGAAGAGGTCATGAGGGTGGGGTGCTTATAAGAAGAGACCGGAGAGCTTGCTCTCTCCTGTCCCTCTCCCCAGCCCTCCGCCATGGGAGGACACAGCAAAAGGACAGCCTGCGAGAGGGTCCTCACCGGAACCCAACCATGTTGCCACCCTGACCTCAGACTTCCAGCCTCCTGAACTGTGAAAAAATGAATGTCTGTTGTTTAAGCCATGCAGTCTACGGTAGTTTGTTGTAGCAGCCCAAGCTAAGACATCAACCGAGAGATCAGGGTAAGAACTAGCTAGTAAGAAGACCTGTACCCCTGGCACGCTCATTAGGAAGAGCACATCACCCGCCCAGCCTTGCCTGCCAAAAAGGTATTACCTCACTGTGACCCTGAGAACACATGAGCTACATGCAAATTGAGGGGCCTTCTACAAAATCCCCGATCAGGACTCTACAAAAAGTGTCAAGTCATGGAAGACAAGGAAAAAAAAAAAAAAAAGACTTTGTCAAAGACTGAAGAAGACAAAGGAGATGTGACAACTGAATACAACGTGGGATCCCGGACTGGATCCTGGAACAGAAAAAGGACATCAATGGGAAAATGGGTGAAATCTGAGTCAAGTCTGTAGCTGTTAATAGCGCTGCACCCCTGGCGATGTCTTAGGTTTGATAGCTGTGCTACGGTTAGGCAAGATGTTAGCACTAGGAGAAGCTGGGTGGATGGGTATTCTCTGTACTGTTTTCCCAACTCTTCACTGAGTCCAAAATTATCTCAAAAGAAAAAGGTTTAAAAAAAAAAAAAATCTATCCCCCACTAGAGTAATTCCTCTGGGTCTCATCAAAGGGGATGGGATCATGTCCAGAAACTGTGAGCTCCGAAATAAATTACCAAATGGAGGAGCAGCTGTACACACACCAGATAGTGACATTTCAATGAGAGAGTGGAGGTCCGCCATCGACACGTCCTGAATTATTAGCGACAATACGAGGAAACCACCGACCCGTGAGGAAAGGCCCAAGACGGAGTATGTCCAGGAGGAGTAGCTGAGGAGGGCAGGAAGTGCTTTAAAGAGGACCCTGCCTTCAAGGAACACTGAAAGGTGAAGGCAGCCTGGTCCAATGCTTGGGTTCTTTTTTCTCTAGATAGATCTATCTAGATCTACTCTCCAGGCCAGCGGGCCATGGCTGTGGTCACAGAACACGGATTTCTGAACTCTGGTGTACCCTGCCTTGAACTGCTGAGATCAGGAAATCTGCTTGGGAATCACAGTGGACACTCTGGGATATTCCTTCCCCAAAGGAAACCTGTGTTTTAAGCCCTGAAGCAGCAGTGAGTCTGAGACCTCGCCCATCAACCTGCCCGAGCGCCTGCAGGACCACAGGCTACACCCGCCTGAGGGTGGGCATCCCTTCCCTGACAAGTTCCCAAGTTACCTGTGATCCTGTTGGAAATGCTGAAGAGCCTGGAAGTCCTCTGCCGCTGCACAAACGGTTCCCGGTAATACCGATCCCCAAAGCACATGCCCAGTAGTTCCTTGCGAACCGTCTTGTTCCAGAGTCCATAGATCAGCGGGTGGCAGATGGCACTGGTAAAGGACAGCCAAGTGGCCCAGGTCTCCAGGGTTGGGGAGACATAGTTCTTCCCCCAGAGGGCCTCAGAGGTGATGACGACCATGTAGGGGCCCCAAGTGACCAGGAAGGCACCAATGACCACCAGGATGGTGATGAGCGCTTTGCACTGGTTGGCCGAATAGACCACGCCCTGAAAGGCGTTCTTCCTACTGCCCGAGGAAGAGGTGGAGGTGCTGGAGTTCTTCCTCCCGTTCCTGTGCGCGTCCTCCTCCACAAGGACCACGGTGCCACAGTGCACCTTGCGTGCCTTGACCCTGGCCACGCGGAAGATGAAGCCATAGCACACCAGCATGACCAGGAAGGGGAACAGGGCACACCAGATCTGCCAGAAGGCGGTATAGCCAGGCTCCCGGTGCCACGCGGCCACACACATCCACTTGAACTCGTCAAACTCCACCGATGACCAACCAAACAGAGGTGGCAGGCAGCCAATGAGGGAGTGAAGCCAGATGTAGGCAAGCGCCACCACGGCTCGATTGCCTGTGATCTTCATGGGGTACACCATGGGGTACAGGACAGCATAGTAGCTAGAAAAAGAATGGAGGCAGGTGAGGGAGACGAGTAAAATAGAGAAGACACACCAGAAGGGGCACCCACTGCTCTCCTAGGTGGCGAGCTCTGTTGGATTTCTCTCATTCAACACTGCCATGGGGTGAATGCTTCTAAAAGTAGCACCTTCTCTCAACCCTCCCTGGACAAGTCACAGACTGGCCATGTGACACAGCTCCGTGGAACTCTTCATCGGAGAACGGCTGGACACCAGGAAGAACACAGAGCTCAGGCGGCCCTGTTTCCAGAGCCCGCTCACGTTTCAGGGTGTGACTAGTCTTCAGGCATCTCCAGGAGTTCTAAGGGATCATGCATCAAACCAGATCACTTCTGTGTTTCTGACAGTAATCCTTTTAGAGCTGTTTTCAGAGGGTCCTCAGAAACCAGAAGAACATCTAAGGATTACGGGGTACATTCATTCAGTGAACGTTTACTGAAGGCCTGCCACATGCCAAGCACCGTGCTATGCACCAGGAATACAGGTAAAAAAGGTGCAGGGGGAGACAGACACATAAGCAGGGTACGAGGCTCTGGAGCAGAAAGGGGATATTTAATCCTCACAAGAAGTCTTTAGAGTGACTGGCATTGTCATTATCCTCATCTTAACAGCAGAGAAAGGATAAATAATCTGCTCTAGATAAGGAAGGGGAAGAAACAAGATAAAACCCGGGGCAACCTGACTCTACAGTCCCCAGCGCACATGCCAGCAATTCCCTGCAAACCGTCTTGTTCCGGAGTCCACAGACCAGGGGTGGTTCCTAACCCCTCAGCTCTGTGAAGAAGGAGAGAGGCCTGGAGAACTACTGATTCATATTGACGGGGCCTCGGATCCAGACTGCAGGGTCAGGGCGGACTTCCTGGACCAGATGGCACACAAACTCAGGTCTTGAAAGAACAGAGGCACTGGCCCAGGAACAGCTGAGGCAGAACGCCAGCCTTGGCGAGACGCGGAGATGTACCTGAGCACCGGCTCAATGAGGAAGCTGCCTGTAGCTCAACCAGGCCGGCGCGGGGTGATGGTGCGCGGGGAGAAAAGGAGCCAGGGGGGCCGGGGCGTGCAGAGCCTTGCCAGCCAGCTGAGCTCTGACCCTTTAACTGGAGTGGGTGGGAGGATTTAGACCATGGGGTTGAAAGTAAACCACCAGCCTCCCCACCCGGACATTTTATCCAAAGGAAATGTTCTTTAATGGTGGAGCTTCTGCAGGAGGGCAACGTGCGGCGGGACAGGGGTGACCTCACTGAGGCTGCCTGCTACAGGCAGGACCTTAGGAGATGACTATGGCTATGAGCCTCACACACCACCTGTGAACCACCTGCTCCACCAGGACCTTCCTGAGTCACCCCTGGGCACTAGAGCTCAGGGACAGGGGCCATGGCCTGAATTACCACCTGCTGCCTGGGGCAGGCTCTCATGGAGGGGTCCCTGTATGAAAGGCCTTCCAAATCAGAGGCAAGACAGGGACTGCTGGTCTCAAGCCTCGAGGCCCCACCAAGGTCTAGCCTGGAAAGAGTGTTTCTGAGCGTGGAGCGTGATGAGAGGAAACCACCGTGATTATGGTATGGATTACAGAACCCCTGCACAGAGCCTGGGGTAAAGCAATTCCTGTCTTCTGCTGACATCTGGGTTCGCATCTTGCAAAGGCCGTGCAGCCCCGTGAAAGAAGCATGCCTTTGGAGTTGGCGATCCCTGGGTTCAGATGGCGACTCTGCTATCCACTAGCTGTGTGACCTTGGGTAGCTGAGCTAAGCTCTCAGAGCTTCAGTTCCTTCACCAGGAAGATGGGAATCACAGAACGTCTGGCATAGATCTGCTCCAAGGACAGAATGGGCTCGAGTGGGGGGAAAGGGCTGGATGGGGCCTCCCTTTAGATGGCAGCGGGGACAGGGCTGGGACATTGTGCACTGACCTTTCCCCCTTCCTTCCTGAAGACAGAATCCCTAACTTGCTCCTGCAAAACTGCTGTGACCACAGGGGACGCTGGGCCCTTCTAAGCACCAGGGGATGAATCAGGCCATGCTGGTGGTATCCCCTCCCTTGCCAGGTGACCAGCTGAGGCACTGACCTGTGTGACATCATCTAGCAAATGAAATGTGAGGGGAGTTTGCTGGGGTGGGATTGGGGGCACTTCCAGGAAGGTTTTCTCCACTTTTAAAAAGAAACAAGGCGGATATTCCTACTTTCCTCTGCCCATTTAAAACTCGTGCAGGCCCTCTGACCTCAGGCAACACTTCAGGGGTGAGTGTGCAGGTAGGTGTGGGAGGCCAGGCCTGGGGAACATGAGCTTGTCCCCGTCTCCTCTGACCAGCCACGTTCAACCAGTCATCAAAATCATTACGACGGGGCTTCCCTGGTGGCGCAGTGGTTGAGAGTCCGCCTGCCGATGCAGGGGACACGGGTTCGTGCCCCAGTCCGGGAAGATCCCACATTCCGTGGAGCGGCTGGGCCCGTGAGCCATGGCCGCTGAGCCTGTGCGTCCAGAGCCTGTGCTCCGCAGCGGGAGAGGCCACAACAGTGAGAGGCCCGCGTACCGCAAAAAAAAAAAAAAAAAAGTAAAAACAGGGGTCGTTATCTAAGTGGGTGATCTCGTGGCAGG
The DNA here is from genome assembly GCF_005190385.1 of Monodon monoceros. Lineage (NCBI taxonomy): Eukaryota > Metazoa > Chordata > Mammalia > Artiodactyla > Monodontidae > Monodon > Monodon monoceros. The sequence goes on along the minus strand of NW_021703774.1, from coordinate 59,253,923 downwards.
AGAGCTAAGCATTGGAGCCCCTACGGGCATTACCACTTTGAAGTTACATGTGACATCACAAAAGGCTCTTTGGGGACCAAGGGTGGTGCTTGGGCTCGTGTCTAAAAATGAGTTGTTGGAGAAAAGATGGAGAGCTTCAGAAGACAGCTAAGAGTATGGAAAACAAAGGAAAACCCCTCCGTTTTGGCCTGTATTAACCTGCAGGGAATAGGGAGTTGCTTTTGTTCTATATTTTCCTTTGAACCTGCAACTAGGCCTAAATGAGGCTTAAGTTTAAAAAATGAAGTTTCAAATCTATGAAACCCATTAAAAAAATTCCTTTTGTGGACAGATGTTGGCATGTTTATATCTTGATAAAGGTGTAGATTTGAGCATTGCCATGTATGTACATTTAGCCAAAAGAACCCTAAAACCAAAGCCTTTAGCATCTCAGAAACTGGCCGAGTTACTTACCAGCCATGTGGACTTGGGCGAGTTTGCAAAACCTCGCTAGGCTCTTCTGCAAAATGAGGACTGATAGGGTCGTTTTGAGGATTAGCTGGGATCTACATTTGTTAATGGCATAGTGCGGCCCCCGGCAGGTGACTAGCATGTAACACATTCTAGTAGAGATCATGCCCCCCGCCCTTGTTTTCTTCCACTTTCTTACCGATGTTCCCATCTCTTTCTTCCACCCCCTTTCTCTTATTCTTCTCTCCTCTCTCCTCACTTATCTTTTACTACTGCCTCCTCTCGCCTGTTTCCCTCCCTCTCACTCTCCCTTCCTTCCTACCCATCCCCTCCACCTCTCTCTGTCTCTGCTTCTCCCTCTCTTTCTCATTCTCTCTCTCTCTCTCTCACACACACACACACACACACACAGCTGCATCTTTAGGTTTCCAACATAGAAGGCAAATACATAACCTTCAAAATCACTAATATCAAGTAAATTTAATTCCCTAAAATTCATGGGGACAGGGGAAGGGGTGTTTGAATTCCTGGTCAGATTGTGATCATTTATATGAACATGATCAATTCGCTGGTCCAGTCAGTTTGTATTTTTAGCCACACGAATGACCAATAATAAAAAAAATTAATCGCACCTGCCATGAAAATATCTGAAGACACCAAATTTTACAGCAGTCTATATCTTATAGTCAAAGATCTGGGCAAAGCACTGTGATGGCCAAATCCATCTTGCTACACTCGCAGGAGGAAATGATCTATTTTCCAGAGACAACCAGGCCTTGGTGACTTGTCATCACTGGGAGAGGCAGAAGCCCTTTCTCGACTCACAGCTCTGTCACTGGGTGACCCTGGCGCAGGCTGTGGGGTCTGGGGTGCCTGGATTAAATCTCTGGTGAGATGACCGGTGACCCCCATTTGTTCACGTGCGTCACCTCTTCCATGACCAGCTGTTTCCCCTGGTCTCCAGCTGTGTCCCACACGCCATGCTTTTTCACCACTTCCGGCCTTGCTCCCTCCTCTGCGTTCTCACAGCACCTTGAACACACTGGCTCTGCGTACACACCACATGGTCCTAAAATTACCTGGCCACATGTCTATCCCCCCAACACTGCGAATTCCTCAGCGTGTCTGTTCATCTCCTTCAGCTGCGCGTTCTCAGCACCAATCACCTGGCCAGGCATACGTTAGGTCCTCCATAACTGTTTATCAAAGGCGGCTTCTTCTTTCGGAAGGGCCCCTACAATCCTATTCACTGTTAGGACTTAGCTCAAATGCCACCTTTTCCCCAGAGCGTTGCAGGCCCTGCCATCAGAAGCAGCCACGGGAGCCGTCAGAGCGCTTAATTCTGCTTTGTGTTCACATCAGGACCCACGGGTCAGCCTCTGCCATGAAGCTGTGAACTCCTGGTGGTCAAGGGCTGCGTCCTGCTCATGCTGTATCCTACCATCCGAGGATTTAGCACAGGGCCTTTCACAGAGTAGACACCCAGCAAATATTCCCAGCGTGAAAGAGCAAGGCGTCGAAAGAGGCAAATGTTCTCTCGTTTGATGCATTTTGATGGCATGATTTGAGAATCGGTCATGCTTGCTGGTGGAAATCGCACTCTCGCTTACCTAGACCTCAGATCCAAGTAAGCAGTATACGGCCTCCGAGAGCTGCCTCCACTTACTGAGCATCCACGTATACACAGTTCTGCGAGAGGCATCTAAAAACCGACTTCCCTGCTCTGCTCCTGAGCTGTTGGCCCCCACTCCACCTTCCACAGGACCCAGGACGGGACATCCCAAAAGTAATGATTCCCCATCCCATCCTACTGCCAACAGACTTCCAGTTATGTCTGCAGTGCTTATTATCAGTCTTGATAGGATGCCGATGAACGGCTGCTGAAGTAATAACCTGTACAAGCTTCTGAAGGGGAGCCTGCCTTTTACACATCAAGAATCTTCAAAGTGTGTTTACTGTGACTGAAAACACAATTCCACAAACATACATCTTCATCAAAGTGCTATATAAAATAGTAAGCTAACAGGGGACTGTAAAAATAAACTACAGTCCATCCAGAGGACGGAATACCACGTAACCATTCAAAATCATGTTCTCCAGGGATATCTGCAGGTGGGAAAAATGCTCACAATCACTTGTTAAGTGAAAAAGCAGGTCCCCAAACCACATGTGCCTTGAGTCTATTTTCTAAATTTACTGCATGCGGCCAAAAATCCCTGGAGGCAAGTATACTAAAAAAATGTAGGGCTTCCCTGGTGGTGCAGTGGTTGCGAGTCCGCCTGCCGACGCAGGGAACATGGGTTCGTGCCCCGGTCCGGGAGGATCCCACGTGCCGCGGGGTGGCTGGGCCCGTGAGCCATGGCCGCTGAGCCTGCGCGTCCGGAGCCTGTGCTCCGCAACGGGAGGGGCCACAACAGTGAGAGGCCCGCGTACCGCAAACAAACAAACAAACAAACAAAAGTAAACAGTGATTGCTCCTGATTGGTGGGATTATGGATATTTCTTATTGTACTCTTTCTATTTTTGGTATTATTTTCTTTTGTTGGGGGGAAGAAGATATTTGGAGAAGCCACCTGATTAGTTCTGACCAATGGCTTCCTTCACTCTAACCCCCCTCAGGTGCAGAGGCCTGAAAGGATTCTGGCCTCGGCCCTAGTGGAGGCCTGCACCTTGGGTAGACCATCCAGCCACCACTCATCGGCTCAAAAATGGACGATCCCAAGGGAGCCAGGGGACTCGTGTCACCCAGTGACGACAGCCCTGGGGAACCCCTCTGTGTTTTCCCTGACTCCCTCCCCAATTCTATAAATCACAGAGAATCTGAATCTCCCCCCTCTGCCCTTGTACAGTTGAACCCTTGCCTGGGATGAATGAAGTGACCATCGGCAAAATCCTAATAAAGAAGACTCCAGGGGTCGGAAACTCACTGTCAAAGCCTACAGGACTTTAACATCTAAATCTGACAGCCTAACGTAGGAATCTGGAAGAACCTTCTAGATAGAGCTGAGGGGCGTCAGCAGTACTATTCCTTGCTGTTAGAGACAGCTATGCCACAAGAAGGGACAGCCCAGATGTCTTAAAGCACACACTGTCTCTCCCAGGTGCCACCATCTTTACTCCCTGTGTTGTCTTCCCTTCCCCTGCTCTCCTTCCATCCAGGACTGAGCTGACGTTCAGGCCCTTGCACTGTGGAGGGTAGAGAGTATTTCCTCTTTGGGCTGCCCCGGTGCAGCTCTGGCCCAACCCAAAGCAACAGAGAGCAGGCAGTACTTTGGGGAAGACCTGGATCTGATACCTCCTCTGCCACGTCACCTTCCTCAGCTTCTGTTTCTCAACTATCAACTGAGAAGCAGAGGTTAATAGAACTTTTCTTTCTAATTTGTTTTTCTCATTTTTTGGCCACGCTGCACAGAATGTGGCATCTTAGTTCCCTGACCAGGGATCGAACCCACGTCCCCTGCAGCTGGAAGCGCAGAGTCTTAACCACTAGACCACCAGGGAAGTCCCCAACTACATGCAAGCTGCACCAGATAAAATCAGAGGTGCTCTGGTTGAGGGGATACAAGAAGAGGCAGAACTCTGCTTTCTCACCGTCCCCAGCACAGACGTGACACCCTCCCGAGGAACTGAGGCAGCTTGGAGGGCACAGCCCACATGATCTCTCAGGTTCCCCCTTCACCCACACTCCTAAACCCTTCGATTCTCTGAGTGTGATGCAAGCTTACCGGTCGACGGCGATGACCCCGAGGGTGAGCATGCTGGCCGAGCTGATAAGCAGGTAGAGGAGGGCCGAGAAGTTGCACCAGACCACACCGAAGATCCATTCCCTCCGAACGGAGCTGGTCGCCACGAAAGGCAGCACCAGCACGGACAGCAGGAAGTTGGACAGGGTCAGGCTGAAGACGAACTTGTTGCTGAGGGTGAGGAGGTAGGACTTCCTGTACAAGGTGACCACGATTACCAGGTTGCCCAGGCAGACGAAAATGGTGATGACGACAATGGCGACGAACTCGGTGACGACGACGCCCCCTTGGCCACCGTCCTCCTCGGTGAGGTTACTCAGCTCCTTCCTGTGGCTGAGGGAGGAGTTGAAGCTCATGGTCAGTGCGCCTCGGCGGGGGGTGGGCAGAGCATGCTGGACGACTGGAAAGACAAGACCCAGAGACAGGAGAGCAGTCATCAATCCATAGCATGTGCACTTTACAGAAGAGCTGCAGAGGCCCCAGGTCACCCAGCCAGTCGTCTCCACGCAAGCTCTACAGAAGTGGCCAGCTTTCTACAACCGACTTTCTATGCGACTCACTGTGTCCCTGTGAACGATGTGTTCCCCCAATCTATCTATTTATTTATCTAACTTTTGGCTGCGTTGGGTCTTCGTTGCTGCATGCGGGCTTTCTCTAGTTGCAGCGAGCGGGGGCCTCTCTTGTTGCGGAGCACAGGCTCTAGGCGCACGGGCTTCAGTAGTTGTGGCTCACAGGCTCCAGAGCGCAGGTTCAGTAGTTGTGGCACATGGGCTTAGTTGCTCCGCGGCATGTGGGATCTTCCCACACCAGGGCTCGAACCCGTGTCCCCTGCATTGGCAGGTGAGCTCTCAACCACTGAGCCACCAGGGAAGTCCACTCCCGCTCCCCGAGTCTAAACCACCCTATCCATTCTCCCCAGGACCAGTGGTTCAAAACCTTTAATGTACCTAAAAATCACCTGCATTACCAGCTCGAAGAGCTGATTCTTGGGCTCCATCCCTAGAGATGTCTGGTCCCAGAGAACAGAAGTACAGCCTAGGAGTCTGCATTTTAGACAACCACAGGGCAGGTGATTCTGATTCAGTCCACCTGGGCTAGGCGGACTGCTGCTTTTGACTCCTGCAATGCAGGGTGGACCCTGAACCAGCAGCATCAGTATCACCCGGCGCTTACTAGAGACGCAGAATCTCATGCCCATCTCTGAACTGCTGAATCAGAACCTAAACGTTAATGCCGTCCCCAGTTGATTCATGTGCCCATTCAAGTTGGACAATAAGATTAGCATAGGAATCATTCTGAGATCCCTAAGCAGGGTTTAAACAAGTACAGTTCATACTGAGGCATCACTATGCTCTCATCAGCCACGGTGAGGGAGGGCAAGGAGCTGACACTAATGGTAAATGGGTAAGAGGAGGCACAGTTTGAGGTCTTCGCCCACAAACACCGTTCTCAACAAGGGGCAGTCCCTGCTCTTGGGACGCTGGCTCCGGATCTTGCTGAAAACTCAAGGTTGACACATTTTAACATTCAATCCTACAGACGAATGTTTCTCCAAAAGTTTCATCTACTTGAATCAGCCAAAAAAAAATCCCACAGATCACTTTCCCCACCTGCTCTTGTTCCCAGCAAAGAGTATACACCGGAAAGGAAGGAAAGATTGCTTTCCCCGAGCCAGAAAGCAAGAACCCTGGTGCCCAGACTGCCTACACACAGCAGCAGAGCCTTCCCGACAGCGCCCGCCTGACCTGGCACCTCTGTCCAGACACCTTTGGCCATAGGGAGCTGGTAGGCGAGGAAGGCGGCTCTTCCTCTTCCCAGCAGCCCTAAAAGCCAGTTAGAAAGTCTCCCTTTACCAACAGGCGCACTCGTAGGTCACAACCACAGATGCTGCGAGCTTGAGTAACATCAAATAATTCTAATCCCTCCTCCTCTTGACAGCCTTCAAATACTTCACAGGTTACTTGCTTTCTTTTCTCCAGATTAAAACTCCCAGGTTCCCGATGTGACTTCTAGACTCTTTACTAACTCAGACTCCCTGCTTTGGACTTGCCCATGGATGTCAACGACCCTCTTGATTTGTGGACCCCAAGACTGAACGTACCGTTCTGGACATGGTCTAGTAAGTGCATAAAGGGGCAATTTTCTCCATGATCAGGATAATCTTCTGATACTATTCACTCTAGGAGTGCATTTTCTTTTGGCAACCATATTACCCTGCTGGACTTACATAAATGTGTGGTCAATTAAAACCCAAAGTTTACACACATTTGAGTTTCTGTGAAGGCAGGTGTCCCCAGGCTTAAATGTACGGCATTAGTGTTTTTAAGCCTAAATACAAAACGTTATGTCTACTAAATTTTACTTTGTGCCTTTTGGCCCGTATTTCCAGGCTGCTAAAATATTCTGAATTTTGATTCGGTTATGCAAAATACGTTAGGTACCCTAGCTTCGTGCAGTAAATATACTTTAGAATTATGCCTTCTATGTCTGTGTCTTTGTAAGCTTATTTCTGGGTTTTGCTTTTATTTTTTGAGTTCTGAATTTTGTTCACTCTTATAAGTAAATTATTAACTGGTGTCTCAAAATAAAGTCCTACATAAGCATGTTATGCTTAACTGCCTAAGTGATAACAGTGTGGTAAAGAAAACAAATTCTGAATCGTTAGACAAATGACAAAATGGGAGAAAATATTTAAAACATATCACAGGACTAATCATTCTACCTTAAAAATAAAGAGAGAGAAAAAGATAGAAAAGTGAGTAAAAGACTTTTAAAAAAGTGTAACGATATGAGATGACGGATGTTAACTAAATTTATAGTGGTAATCTTTTTGCAATATACACGTATATCAAACCATCATGTTGTACATCTGAAATTATACAATGTTATGTGTCAATTATATCTCAATAAAACTAGAAAAAAAAGAGTTCACAGAAAAAGATATACCAATTGTACTTAAACACATGAAAAGATGCCCCATTTCTTCAAAATAAGAGGAATGCACTTTAAAACTACACTGAGGTACCATTTCTTTCCTTTCATGCCACTAAAGATTCAAAAGCTTGGCAACCGTCACTGCCGGTGCGGCTGGGAGGAAGCAGGCATTCTCCAACGCTCCACATGGGAACGCAAAATGTAACAGCCCTAGGGAGGGGGATTTGGCAATACCTAACCAAGCTACACAGGCACAGAGCCTTTGATCCAGCAATTCCATTTCTAGATATTTATCCTGAAGACATAAGTTCGTAATATTAAGTAACAGATGCCCATGGTTATTTTATTCATTGAGGCAGTAGTTGTTATAAAAAGAAAATATGTGAGAAAAAGGGGGAAATAAAAATACATTTGCCCATTAAAATATACATAAATACATGCTTACTTATACAAAAAGAAAAATAGGAAATATAACCAGAAACAAAGATACAGATGGAAGTGGACTTCTCTCAGTATGTTTTTACAGTTTTGCCTTTTGAACCAAGTAAATATTTTACATACTAAAAAAGTTAAATAAAAATGGATGCAAAAAGTAGATATAAAATTGACTGCAAACTGAAAAAAAATAAGGCTAAGTATATATTAGATTGATAACATAATCATACAGAGAAAATAATTAAGTCAAGTAGCTTTTAAATATGATATTTTGACTGTAAACTCTTAATGGCATATATTGTAAAGACAAGAGAACTAAGTTTACTTAGTAGGTTAGATGTTGTTAATGGTGTTTTAAGTTTACAATTCTTTTGAGTGTACAGCAACTGAGTATACATGCTTATGTTGGGAAACACATTTCTAATCATGGGAGAAAGGAGATATGAATTACAGAATAGAGAAAGGTGAAGAAGAACCCTGTGGTGTTAGCTTGGTTATTGCAGGCATCAGTATGAAATCACTCTTCAAATATAAATATAAAAACAGGTTCGTGGCTTCCCTGGTGGAGCAGTGGTTGAGAGTCCACCTGCCGATGCAGGGGACACGGGTTCGTGCCCCTGTCTGGGAAGATCCCACATGCCGCAGAGCGGCTGGGCCTGTGAGCCATGGCCGCAGAGCCTGCACGTCCAGAGCCTGTGCTCTGCAACAGGAGAGGCCACAACAGTGAGAGGCCCACATACCGCAAAAAAAAAAACAAAAAAAAAACAGGTTCTAGGAAATTTCCCAGAATGCAGTCAGAAAAATTAAGAAATTAAAAATATAATATAGAAGGCAAATGAGAGAATGAACAGAAAGTACTTTATAAGGTATAATTACTTTTCCCAAGCAAAGCATAGTGTTGCCCTAATATGTCTTGTAATCACCAGCATGCTCCTCTTTATCCCCAATGGACTGTCCCTGGGAGTGAGGACGAACCATGCCTTTCATAAAAACAGAGTACAGTTAAATATGGTTAAAACAGTATGTTTTATATTATGTGACTTTTACCACAATAAAAAAAAGAATGTAAAAAAAAACCCTACTTTTTGCCATGTGCAACAACATAGATGGACTTGGAGTCTATTACACTAAGTGAAATAAGTCAGAGAAAGACAGATACTATATGTTATCACTTATATGTGGAATCTAAAAATTAAAACAAATTAATGAATATAATGAAAAAGAAGCCAACTCAGATATAGAGAACTAGTGGTTACCATGGGGATAGCGGAGGAACAGGGCAATATAGGGCTAAGGAATTAAGAGGTACAAACTATTAGGTATAAAATTAGCTACAAGGATATATTGTACAACACGGGGAATATAGCCAATATTTTGTCATAACTATAAATGGAGTACAACATTTAAAACCATGAATCACTATTTTGTACACCCGTAACATATATAATATTGTACAGCAATTATACATCAATAAAATAAACACAAATAAAAGAAAAAAAATTTTTAATAAAGAGAAAAGGCAAATGAGACAGTGAACAGGAAGAACTTTATAAGGTATAATTACTTTACCCAAGCAAAGCAGTGTTTCTCACTTATTATGGGAATCATTTCTGGGAACGTGGTGAACTCAGCTGATGGGAACACCTTTCCTACTCCAAATTCATAGAAAGGCTGGGTTAGATATGACCCAAAATTTAAAAAAAAAAAAAAAGCCAACCTTGGAAAAAGAAAGGGAAATCCATAGGTAACAGAAACAGAGAGAAAACTCAAAGCCAGAGTTGTAATCTCACAACTGTGGCCAAAAGGGTATTAGACCTAGTTCAAGACCCCTAGGGCTGAGGTTTTTTTTTTTGCAGTACGCGGGCCTCTCACCGTTGGGGCCTCTCCCGCTGCGGAGCACAGGCTCCGGACGCGCAGGCTCAGCGGCCATGGCTCACGGGCCCAGCCGCTCCGCGGCACGTGGGATCTTCCCGGACCGGGGCACGAACCCGTGTCCCCTGCATCGGCAGGTGGACTCTCAGCCACTGCGCCACCAGGGAAGCCCTGGGCTGAGATTTTTTATGTGGGAGGATGACTTTGGGTTCCACAAGGCAGAGAACTGGAACCAATATCCTGCCTAAAGAGTGGGTTCTAGAAGGGCTGCCTCCTCCATGAAAAAAAATCAGAAAAACTCCTCTTACTGGCAAAGGGAAGTGGCAAAAACAGTCATCTACCTGAAGCTCTGGGTGGAGCACTAAAGTTTTTTTCCATGAGAAATCAAACACTGAGACATGTGCCATGCTGATGAGGGTACCAAGTTTATAAATTCTGCGTGGTGCAGAAATCCAAGCTAATAAATTCATGCAAAAATTAATGCTGGCCAAAGTAAACACAAAATGGCTCTGTAGTGAATTTCCACACTCACAAAACCAACATTTAATGAAAGTGAGTGCACAGCATTTGCCATGAAGGAGAATCCACAAAACAAAAACCAGGAGAATTGACATTCCCAGAACCTGAATTAATAGAAAAATATAAAAGAGACCATAATATAAATACAGTTAAAAGCTTTAAAAGGAAAAGAGGTAGAAACCATAATGAAAGAATAAGACATCATGAAAAAAATAATAAGCAACTGTGAAAAAGAACCAAATAGAAATCCTAGAACTTAAAATTTTAGCTAACAAAATGTAAAGCTCAATGGGTATGCAGAGCAGCAGATTTAGCTAAAGACAAAGATGGTGAACTGGAAAACAGCTCTGAGGAAGTTACCCAGAATGCAACAAAAAAAAGATTAAGAAAATGAAAATATGAAATAAAAGTCAAGATACATGAAGAGCAGGTTAAGAAGATTCAACGTATGTTCGAAAGAAGTGGCATCAGGAGAGATTAGAGAGAAAGGGTAGCAGATACTGTTGGGTGCCTATCCAGCGACCAGTGTCAGGTTTTTTTCCCTTACTGGCAGACCTCTGACTTTGTTTTGGTGTCCAATCCTCCTCCAGTGACTCAGAGAAGGCTGATCGGATCCCTGGTTCTCAGAGTCCTGAGTGGGCTAAACAAATCATTGTGTTGCCTTTCTCCTTGCAATTCTGGCATATTAGTCAGGAGCAGAAGTCAGTGGATTTCTGGGAAAAGCTGCTTTGATCTCACAAAGGCACTAGAGAGCACAGAGCTGTGGCAGCCACCTTGGGATCATTAGAGGTGCGAGGCCAACATGCTGAGCACGGCAAAGAAGAAAGCCCGGATCCCTGAGCTGCTGAATCAGCAAATCCGGAAGTCACCTTCATCCTGGCTTCTGGTTATGCAAAGTAATACATTTGTAAAAATTATTTTTAAAGCTATTTTCAGTTAGGTGTCTGTTACTTGAGTCAAAAGCATCCAACTTACATTAGGGTGGACCTACACTGCCTACATTAAGGTTGATGCATTATTTAGAGGTATAATTGAACATTTTCTAGAATTAAAGAAACACATGAGTCCTTAGAACAAAAGAGCATATCAAGTTCTAAGGATAAGTCAGAAAATGTCTATACCAAGGTGCATCACAACGAAAAATGACAAACACTAAGATAAAGAGAAAATGGTAAAAACAAATTTTCTGGGTTTCCCTGGTGGCGCGGTGGTTGGGAGTCCGCCTGCCGATGCTGGGGACACGGGTTCGTGCCCCGGTCCGGGAAGATCCCACATGCCGCGGAGCGGCTAGGCCCGTGAGCCATGGCCGCTGGGCCTGCGCATCCGGAGCCTGTGCTCCGCAACGGGAGAGGACACAGCAGTGAGAGGCCCGCGTACCGCAAAAAAAAAAAAAAAAAAAAATTCCTATACAGAAGTAACAATTAGATAAACAGCAGACTCTTCTTTTGAAGAAAACAGTGGAATAATCTCTTGGAAGTGCTAAGGAAAAGAACTCTTGCCTTAAAGTTCTATAATACCATTCAAGAAAGGGCACAATATAGTTTTGAGGCAAGCAGAGACTGAATGTTTACTAATCACCCCTTATTGAATGATCCCCTTAAAGATACAATTCATGAAGGAAACTGAATCCAGAAATAAGGAAAAGAAAATGGTAACTATATGGATGAATCTAAAATCAGAACTGCAAACAATTAAATTTTAAAAGTTAAACATCGACAACAAATTTTATAAAAATAGCTAGCTTGGGAGCTTTGAAAACAAGAGGAAATTAAAACACTAAGCAAAATGGGAGCTCTTAGAGGTATGACTGGAGTAAAAATATTCCAAGTTACTTTGTACTCAGGGCAGACTTGGTTATGGCTGTTTTCCCAGCACCTGGACAAGTGCCTAGCACATAGTAGGTAACTCAATAATTATCTGTTGATGAATGACTAGCCTTCAAAACTCGGTCATTGTTAAGTTGAATATGAGTGTTAACATTATAAAGGTAGCCACTAAAAGAATAAAAATAGGATGCAAAACTTTCAATCCAAAATGTGTGGGGGGGGAAGGAATAAAGTATTACTTGACCTGGTGGCTCTCTAGTGGCCCTATTAGCAGGGACACCAGTGAACGCCAGAATCAGAGAGCCCAGGGCTGAGTGCTATCCTTGAGGTCCTCAGCTACAGCCCTCTCCGGGAGGCGCGGGGGAACGTGGTCAAAGAGCTGACCACCCAGGGAAACCCAAAGCCCCAGCCTCTGCCAGGAGGCCTGGAGAGGGAAAGGCACAAGCCCCAGCAAATTCCCCAGGGGTGTACTTTAACAAGAGAGAAGATGTGGAGTGTCCCAGCCAGGGAAGGCTTCCTGGCAGGCGGCCAGCTTACCCAGGGCCCATTTGAATGGAAGCAAATTCAAGTGTGACTCACATTACCACTCTCCTGGCCAGTGCTGCTGCCAGACACGAAGGTGTTTCAGACTCCCACACTCTCCACGTCCTGCCATGACCAAATAAATCACTTTACACCACTGGAACATGACTGAGGTTTGAATAAATGTATCGGAAATTATTCCTGGGAAAGAGAGCCAGCCCTCTCAGTCAGGTCACCAGGGAAGGCTGGACGTGCGGGTCCTTGTCTTTACTGTCACGGTTCCAAGTATCAGTCAGTCCTCTTTGGGAACTGCCTTCAGTTCTCTTGAATATTCCCACAGACGGTGACACGTCTGCTGGATTAGACTGGCAACAGCTTCAAGTCATTCAAAGCCAAATCTTGTCACTCGAGGGAGTGATCAATATCATTTTGGGTTAACAAACAAGGCAACACTATAGAATATTGAGACAGGTATCTATTGTGTTTTATAAACTGGCCTGCATGCTAATTCCCCAGAAATAATTCTAGAAATGCCTTGCTTTGCAAAAACAGAATTACTACAATATAAAGGTGGATGCCCTCGCTTTCCCTTATTTAATTGTATAAATTTGGATATGTTCTAGTCCCACCTCATATTTTTACCTAGAACTCTGATTTTCATTGACTTATAGTGGACTTTTTTCCTGCTCATATGGCTGTTACCCTATACTTGTCAGAGGTTGTGTGGCATGGTGGTTAAGTGTATAGACTCTGAAGTCTGCCTGGGTTTGAAGCCCAGCTCCTGTAAAAAAGAACAGTGTGTTTATTTGTATCAAGCGCCTAGAACAGTGTCTGGCACACGGTGAGCCTTCACTTCATACTATGGCTTCTATCTGAAGCATTCACCCTGATTTTACTTCGGGAGAGGACCCTTCCCGTATTCTTAGGCCATGGTCACATGACCCAGGACTTTGGCTGGAACAGCCAGAGGACAGACTAGCCTACCATGGGGTTGGCAGGCTGATACCATGAGCCTGGGGCTGCAGCAGCTGGCCATCTTGGACACTACATGGAAAGTGCTTACAGGCAAATAAAGGTGAGAGAATGAGAGAGAGAAGGAGAAAGGGGGAAAGAGAGAAAGAGAGCAAGAGAGAAAAAGAAGGGGGCAGGGAGAACATGCAACGAATCCATTCACAAATGCTGATGAAATAATGTGTGATTCTGAATTTTCTTGTTCTCAGTTACATGAGCTGGTGAATTTTCTCCTTCACTTATGCTAATTTGGCAGGGTTTCTGGCACTTGCAACTTAAAGAATCCTGACTGATACTCTGATACGCCATGATCTGCATATAACACGTCAAGACCCCACCTCTTTGGACACTGGTACCAGGAACCTTCCCTTTCTCAAGATTAGGCCGACTCCTCAGCACAGCTCTACCTTCCTCAGCCTCCTGCTAGAGACCTTCTTAACCTTTTCTTCTCACCACGGACAACGCCATGGAACCATGGACCCTAGTATGGTGGAGTTTCTTCATATGGAAGCATAGAGAAGCTTTTCACCCCCCAGAGTATATGTAGTCTCTTGGGGATCAGGTGGTCCGTGACCCAGTCAATAAGCCACAGCAAGGAAAAGGAGGCCTCACTCACCTGCACAATGCCCATTACAAATGGGGCCATCAAAGGGGCGGCCTGAGAGTCCACAGACAGCAGGCCCAGGCTTGGGTTTGTGTTGGGAGACCATGCTGGTCAGAGGATGCAGGACTCTTGGCACCTAACAAGGGCGCTGGACACGACAAGACATAACCGACCTCTTCAAAAGTCTTCTCCAGAGCAAATCATTTCTTTTAGTGAAAGGTTCTCTTCTGATATCCTTAAATATACCCAATCAGGGTAGTGGCTCACTTCCTCCTCTGTGGCCTCCCATTTTTATGAAGAGCTGAGCACCCTAAAAGCCGGGACCACCAGATGCCCTCTTCTAAAGAAATCACATGCCAACAGGTAGGTACGTAAGATGCTCGAATAAACAACTCTCCAGGTGAGGAAATGTTCCTAAGACACCACTTCAAATAAGTTCAGGTGAGGTCACTGTGATGCTATGTTGGCCATATTCTCAGGGGCTCTTCATCTCAGCACCTCAAAGCATTTTATACACATCAATCACCAGCTGGAGCAGTTGAGGGGGTGGAGCTGGGAGGAAGGTTCAAATAACCATTTGATTTGCATGAAGGTAACTGAGAGAGACAGTGAATCCCCCATCCCGCCCACAAACCAGACCACACAACTCGTTGAGAGCCGGAAAGAGATCACAGAATCCCTGGTCTCCTTCCCTGCATTCCCTCCATCCTTCTCTGGCACACACATGAAAGTTGTTCCAAAGATGGTGGGTGCAGCGACTCAGCCTCTGCAACCCCAGAGGGATGTCCCCACCCAGCCAGTCCAGGGTCTGTTACAATGTACAGTGCTTTGCTCTTGTCCCCACAAGGGCACCATAAACCTAGTAACTTCCTGGTTTGAAACCTTTCACTTCACCTGTAAAGCTGGTCCAAGCCCTGGTCTGTTTGGGAACATGCACCAGAAGGTGGAAAAGAAGCTAGAATCAGAACCCTAGCGGCCTTATGGTCCTTCTCTGAATTCTTGGTTTGCCAGTGGGAGAGACCTGGCTTTGGTCCCCTCTGTATGTACTTTATCAACATTACCAACCTCCAAAACTTCCTTCAGCAGGGACTGAAAGTCTGGAGGCTGGGGCTCTTCACTGACCATGACCCTGTCCACAAGGGCGTCAGCCATGACTCTGTCAAATGTCTTTCCAAAACCAAGCTCTTGCTACTCAGCAAAAACATTTCCCAAGGCTCAGTCCTTGATCCATTCCTTTCTCCCTATGTCCCTGAGAATCTTACCCATTTCCAAAGTGTTGTTTAACTATTATTAACTAATGATAATCAGTATTGGCAAAACAGTATGCAACATACAATGTAATTTTACATACATTGTTTCACTTCATCTTCTGAATAACTTTTAGAGGAAGGAATCACTCTTCTCCCTGTTTCAGAGAAGCAATACAACATATGGTTAAGAGCACGAACTCTGGAACTAGAGAGCCTGGGTTCAAATCCCAGCTCCAATACTTACTGGCCTCTGTGACCTTGACATGTTACCTAACCTCTCTGGGCATAGCTCCCCACTCTGTCAAATGGAGATAATACTCCTTGCTCAGGAGTAAGTACCTCATAGGGTTGGTGGACGAAATCAATGAGTTAATATTTATACAGTGCTTAGAATAGAGTTTGGTACCACGTAAGTGTTTGTTAAATGAATAAAATGGGAACACTGAGGCTCAGAAAGGTTAAGTGCCCAGTTCAACAGAGCATTAGGTAGTAGCTCTCCAACTTGGTTCTATGACTGTGAGACTACCTTCAATCCATCTACTCACCACAGCAGATAAGATTTGACATGGTGTGGCCTCATCTAAATTCCAGACTTCTCACCCACCAACCCCTTCATGTACGTTCCGCTCCAGCCAGCTGTGCTTACGTGTTTCCATTTCCAATTTGTTCTGGCTTCTGCCTATTCCCTAGTCGGAATACTCTCCCGGTTTGTGGAATGAGTGAATAAAGATTTATGAAGTCTAAAATGTGTTATTGATCTATTGGTCTAATAACTTGATTGAAGAGAGAAAGAAAGAAATAAGTGTGTACAGGCGGTGAGGCTTTAAAGCAATACAAAAAATATAACAAGTCAGAACACTGGATTTGGCAATGATTTCTTGGATATGACACCAAAGGCACAGGCACAAAAGAAAAAACTGACAAACCGGACTTCATGAAAACTTTTTAAATTTGTGCATCAAAAGATACCATGAACAGAGTAGAAAAGCAACCCACAGATTGAGAGGAAATATTTGCAAATCATATATATGACTAGAAATTAGTGTTCAGAATATATTGAGAACTCCTAAAATTCAACAACAACAACAACAAAAAAGAACAACTCACATCCAAAAAAGATATACAACTGTCCAATAAGCACATGAAAAGATGCCCAACATCAATGATGATTAGGAAAAGTAAATCAAAACTACAATGAGATACCACCTCACACTCATTAGGATGGCTACGGTCCAAAACAAAAACCAAAACCCAGAAAATAATAAGTGCTGGTGAAGATGCAGAGAAACTGGTACCCTTGTACACTGTTGGTGGGAACGTAAAACAGTACAGCCATTGTGGAAACCAGTACAGCAGCTTCTCAAAAAATTAAACACAGAACTATCATATGATCCAGGAATTCCGCTTCTGGTTATATGCCCAAAATAGCTGACAGCAAGATCTCAAAGAGCTATTTGTACACCACGTTCATAGTGGCATTATTCACAGTAGCTACAACATGAAAGCCACCCAAGGGTGCACTGACTGATGAGCTGATAAGCAAAATACGGTATGTCCACATAAAAGAATATTATTCAGCCTTAAAAAGGAAGGAAATTCTGACATATGCTACAACATGGATGAACTCTGAGGATATCATGTGCAAGTGAAATAAGCCAGCCACAAAAAGACAAATATTGTATGATTCTACTTATATGAGGTACTTACAAGTAGTCAAAATCATAGAGATGGAAAGTTGAATGGTGGTTGCCAGGGCCTGGTGGGAGGGGGACAGGGCGAGCTGTTTAATGGGCTTAGTTTCACAAGGTGAAAAGAATTCTGGAGATGCACGGTGGTATGATTGCACCATATAAGTGTATTAATACCACTGAACTGTGCGCTTAAAAATGGCTCAGGTGGTAAATTTTATGTTAGGTATATTTTACAGCAATAAAAAAATGTTGGAAAAATATACCAGGGTACCTTCTCTTTAACTTCTCTCCCCACGGGGTTTGGAGAGTCATGAAATGAAGGAAGTCAGCTGACTTCACGGCATCTCCCCCGCTGATGAAGAAGAGAACCTCAGACGGCACGTAGAGTAACCTTTTCCTGCACCGGATGAGGAAACACAGGCTACGTCTGCCCTGGATTATTCCTCACTAGGGACTAGTCCGGCAGTGACTTCCAAGGTAAACCCACTGAGTAAAATGATTCGTCGTGCTGCACTGTCCCCAGATGACATGGTAAAGCAAAACTCAACTTTTTGTTCATCAAACTTCTCTGGTGCAGTTTTTGTCGTAGAATGTGAGGAACACTCAGTACTAAGCCAAGCTGGACTCTGAGCCACGGACTGTCTGTTGACTTTTTTTCAAAGGGCCACTGGCCTCTCTCCCAGGCCTCCCCCAGCGATACTGAAAGCGGCCATCATTGCCCTTGTGTTTCCCGGTGAACACGGATGGGGAGGGTCCACTTCGGCCTCCCAGAAAATCCACAAAATACCGGCTGAAGTCATGGTGAAGACAACTCACTCAGGGGCAGTCTTAAGCCCCAGCAGAAAAGCTCTTTAGGGAAAGGGAGGGAAAGCAGTGGCGGGCTGACCACAGCTCTCTGGGGAGGGCCTTAGCAGCCTGAAGGTCGGGCCGGATCTCACTACAGAAATAGCTTTCCCAGCTGCACGCGAGGCAGCCATCTTTCCTTTGCCAGCCACTGGACACCAGCCTGGACCACGCTACTCCCCTGGGTGGGAGAAGAGCAGAAACGCCAGCTTTCCCAGGGCAGGCTCAGAAAAGCCTCCACCTCCACAGACACTGGCCCATGGCCAGCCTGCCTGGAACTGGGATCCCAGCAAATCCCAAAGGCAAAGCTGGGTTGGACCAGGTCAGACCTGCCCTAGGCTGTTCTAAGTCTACCTGGCGCTGATGCCAGAAGTGGCTATGGTGATTCACGGGGCAACTGGACCAAGGGTCTGGTTAGGAGGCCGTGCTCAGGCAGAGAAGCCAATGCCATTCCCTGGAGCTCCCAACTGGCTACTCAACATCTCCACTTGGATGGCATGGGCACCACAAGCCTAACATGTCCAAAACCAGACTTCAAGTCCTTTGCCTCTCAAACCTGCTCTTCCCATATCTCTTCATCTCATGTTATGGTACCCCCATCCTTCCAGTTGCTCAGACCCTAACCTTGGAGTCACTCCTGACTCCTCACTTTCTCTCACATCTCCTATCTGGTCCATTACCAAATCTACTGGCTCTGCTGTTGAAAAGTGTCTAGAATTCAACTATGTCTTACTATCTCCGCTACCATCACTGTGGTCCAGGCTACATTATGTCTTCTCTGGGTTATTAGAATAGCTTTCTCACTAGTCTACCTGCATCTGCCATTGCCCCCCCTCCTCAACGCATCAACCAGAGTGAGCTGGTTAAAACAGAGGTCAAAACACATGAACAAGTCACTGCTTCACTCAAAACCCCAAAAGGATTCTCAGAGGTCAAAACACATGAACAAGTCACTGCTTCACTCAAAACCCCAAAAGGATTCTCATGTCACTCAGAATAAGCCCTGCAGCTTCCTACATGATCTGGCTCTCCATTACTGGTCCAACTTATAATCAAAATTACCTTTTTACTGCCATTCTGATGACACTGGCCTCCTCACCATTTCTCAGACACATCAAGCATGTGTCTACCTCAGGGCCTTTGCACTTGCTGTTTCCTATGCCTAGAATGGCTTCACCACACATATCTTTGTAGGTTGCTCTCTCATTTCCTTTAGGCCTTAATTTATATCACCTTTAAAGCAAATCCTTCCCAGTTCACACTACCTAACATTTCATACCCCATACTTCATGGCCCCATTCCCTTTTTTACTTTTTCTCTTTAGTGCATATGTGTGTACTTATTTATCTTGTTAATGTCTTTCCCTTTCACTGGACTGTAGGCTCCCTGAAATTGAGAAATTTTTGGCCTATAAATTTTGGGGTCAGCATTTAGAACAGTGCCTGGCAAACAGTAGGTGCCCAATATTTGTGATAAATAAGTGAATACATGCATAAAAAATGGGACACTGAACATCTTGGCACACTAGGCATTTCTTGCCTTCAGAGAATTATTTTTGCAGATGTAGCAAACTATTAAACTAATAAACTATTAAACTATTCATTATCCAGTCAATATCCATTCTCCCCTTTCCCCTATCAACAGAACCCTCACTTGATGTGGGACATCAAATGCACCTACAAAAATAAACTCACTTGCACAGAGCTTCGGTGGCCATTAGATCCAGTTCCAGTCAACAGAAGTCTACAAGGCGGTGGAAAGCTATCCATTTCCTGACAAAAAGACACAAACTCAAGCTGTGGCTTCTACCCTTTTCCCTCCCCCTTTCTCCTAACTAGAACTCAAACCCAGTGCTTGAAGGTGAAGCAGCCATCTTTTGACCATGTGGCTGGATGTCCCATGCAATGCAGAGCAGAAAGACTACAGTAGCCCAAATCAGCTACTGAGTTGTAAAGCCACTGTGTCCAGCCACGGCTAGTCAACCCCTTACTGGCTAAGTCCTTGGAGTAGGGTTTCCTTTACATGCTGTGAAAGCTGTCCTAAATTGACACTTAGGTCAAAGGTGAGAAGAGATGCTGAGGAAGGCAAACCATGCTGTGCATAAATATTATGGTGCAAAAAAAAATTTGCTGGTACGGATTGGTGCTATAGGGTCTCCATTTATCCACCCATCCCCTTCTCCCATCTACCCCTGTTGCATTCCCCTTGACCCTAAGGTGCAAACAACCCTATAACCCTAACTTGTTCACCCTTTTCCATGATAACTCTATATACAATCAAAGATTCTAATCATTAGAAAGAGAGGGTCTCCATAAAAAAAGAATGAAACATTGCCATTTGCAGCAACATGGATGGACCTAGAGATGATCATACTGAGCGAAGTAAGCCAGACAGAAAAAGACAACTATTATACGATATTACTTATATGTGGAATCTAAAAAAAATAATACAAATGAACTTATTTATAAACCAGACTCACAGATATAGAAAACAAACTTATGGTTACCAAAGGTGAAAGAGGAGGGGAGAGATAAATTAGGAGTACGGGATTAACAAATACACACCACTATATATAAAATAAACAGCAAAGGTTTACTGTATAGCATAGGGAACTATATTCAATATCTTGTAATAACCTATAATGGAAAAGAATTTGAATATACATATATTGATATATGTACAACTGAATCACTTTGCTGTACACCTGAAACTAACACAATATTGTAAATCAACTACACTTCAATTAAAAAAAAAAAGAAAAAGAGAGGGCCTCCAGTAACAACTTCCCCTCCAAAACTGCACTAAAACCCAAGCTAATCCTTCGAAATGCCTCATTCTGGATAGGCGAGTTTTATGAATCGGTGGGCCTTTATCACCTTAAGACATCAAAACTTTTTGTTTCAAGCCTTTAGGCAAAATTCATGAAAATTCATCATACATTTCCCTATATTTTAAAACAAAGTATACAAAACATAACGATTTTCATGATGACTCAAGGTCAGTAAATGCCAAGATAAATGAAATTTTGACCTTACAGATCAGTGCTAATGTAACTGCTTTCATTTAAAATCTTAGAGAAGACTGTTCAGCTTCCCACTCAGCTGGTGGGTTATCACTGTGAGATGTTCATGATTTGAAACACAGTGATTCCCTCAAGTTGGATAAGGGTAATGTTATTTCCTGTTGTACCAAGTGTGCCTTGCATATTGTTTCTTTTTGAAACTTTCTCTGCAACTTGTTTCAACCTTTGGTGGCCCTTTTCCCTATACAGAGTATAATTACCTGTAGTTTTCCTTGCCAAGCTAAGGAAAGGTTTATGTAAAGTAGGGGCTGATATCCTGAGGGGGGGCTTCAGTGCAAAGTTCTCCAGGTATGGCTTCTGTCATACAAATGTCATCTCCTCCTGCACCTTTGGGGAGGGTTGATTTTCTACTTCTCAGCACTCTGCCAGATAAGTGACATGCTAACTGTATTTATATGGCTCAGGTGAGTAACTGTGGCATTTTCCAGAAAAACAACGACCCTTGAAACAGCTCAGAGCTCTCCATTTAACTTTAATATTTTTTTAAGTGGTAAGAGGAAAACTGCGAATTTAAAAGCAAGATTGTCGAGTCCTATTGGATTCTATACCACCAGAAAGACAGATATGTAAGTGCAGACAAATCTGTTATATAGTGAAGGACTGACATTAGAATCTTCCAAAAGGCTAAGTCTAAAGAATATGAATTTTGAAGAGACTATAGCTATATTTGTAGAAGATATTTGCACAGGCTTCCATAACAAGGTAGAGTTTTACTATTTCTCAGCTACCTTGCTTCCCTCTTATTTTTATTTCCTCTATAAACTAACCTATCACACATCCTCTAAGTCAGGCATTCCCAAACTCCAGTTGGCAGTTACTGTTTGTAGACCAAATAAATGATGTCTCACACATATGCCAACTATTATTCTTCAAATGTCTATATATGCTGTTGTGGTCAATAAAATTTGAATTCATTTTTTACATTGTTATTGATTCACAGCAGCTTTCTGTAATTAAGCATTTTCTTTTCTCCAACTGAAGTGATACTGAAAGGGCAGGTGGACCCACAGAGCCTGGCAGAGCTTGGAGACGCCCAGGCCACTATCATAGCCCAGGCCAACTACCCCCTTATTGACACTTATATGAATAACATCTGGCTGCAGGTCCTTACATCTACCGTAAGAGGAAAAGTCTCAAGAAGCCTTTCTGGAACATTCCATCCCCACAATGACCCTGACCACACCTTATAGCTAGTTCTTCTTTTATATTTTCAGACACGCACGTCTTAGCACAAGTTTTTATTTTAGGTGAGGATGCTTCCCCCTGCAGATGGATTATAAATTCTTCTTCGGTTTCCCCTTTGAATTCCCAACAGCACTTTGCATGTGGCAGAAAATAAATATTTTATATTCTCCCTACTCATTAACATCTACTTTGATCTGATAGTCAATAGAAAGAACATGTTTTTCGGAATCTGGACTGAACCGAGGTTTGAATTTCATGTGACTGTGTATGTCCTAAACTCTCTGAGCCTCAGTTTCTCCGAGAGGAACAAGAGAGTGGAATGAACCTACTTCATATAATTATCAAGGGGAATACATGAAGTAACACATGTGAGAGCAGCTAGTGGAGTGGCTGTCGCGAGATAAACTCAAAAACTGTTTAAGAAAGTTATTTAAGACATGGAAAGAAAACTCAATTCTCTTTTCCCCTTCAAATTTTAATTAAATCAAAGAGGTTTCATTTGACCACTTAAGTGGATAAAACAGAGGAGAGAAAAGCTGCATTGCAAGAGACTGCAAAATGGAAGCATCTCTGACTCCACTCGGGGGCTCAGGGCCTGAGAGCTCCGTCCACGCAGAAAAGCACTCAGCTCAGAACTGTGCTGCTCGGTAACCAGTAAGGCAGGTGCTCGCTGACTGAGAAACGTGCAATTTTAATTTACCTCCATCTGCGATGAGGGGAACTGAACTTTCATGCCCACAACCCCTACCCTGAAGGAGCAAATCTCTTTTTTTAAAGCTAAAGAGGGAATCAGGATGGCTGGGAGGGTCTGAAAATGTCCAATCAGAAGATTCTAGATAACAATCAGACTCAGTCACTCCCCCAATATTCTACATCAGTGGTTCTCAAGGAGGGGCGGTTTTGTCCCCATTCCCACCTCAAGGGACATCTGGCAATTTCTGGAGACATCTTTGGTCGTCACATCTCAGGGGATGCTACTGGCATCTAAGGCCAAGGATGCTGCTAAACGTCCCATAATGCACAGGGCAGCCTCCCGCTCACCCCCAGCAAAGAATTACGCAGCCCAAGATGTCAGTGGTGCTGAGGTTGAGAAATCCTGTTCTATAGGAGTAACTGAGTTCATTCTATATTTTACTATTTATCCTTAATAAACAGATGAAGAAAAATAAAACAACTCCCTCCATAAACAAATTCACATAGATGCTCCACGGAGACAAGAAGAGACAGAAGCTATGCTGAGACTTAAGACTTAGATGATTACTTCTATCACAAGATAAACGATGATTACTATGCTAACTGGTTTTACCCTTAATTATTTGTTTTACTCATTATCCCCATAGAGCCCAGCAAACTAATTAAGCTCATATTGCTAAAACTGAGAATAATATTTTTAAATGGCTTAAAGTGGTATTCCTTCTGAATACATTTTTTTCTGATGACCATGTCTGAGACAGGTGCCATCATATACAGCCCCGAAGAACAGGGGATGTCCCCTCCCTCCCTTACCACATTGCCACTCGTTCCTGGACACTCTTAACTTCCCCCTTCTCATTCCTCACTCAGCTACCCCCAAAAATGTTTAATGAATACCTATTTGGTCCCAGGCTCCCTTTGCAGCTGAGACACAGCACTGAACAAGACGCCAAGATCTCTCCTCTCCTGGAGCTTACGTTCAGGGTGCAGGGGACACAGACAGCAAACAAATAAATAATAAACAGTAGCAACTTTTGGTTATAAGATTAATACTAGGGATGTAATGTCCAACATAATAAATATAATACAGCCATATGAAAATTGTTGAGAGTAAATCCTAAGAGTTCTCATCACAAAGAAAAACATTTTTTCCCTATTTCTTTATTTTGAATCATATGAGATGATGCATGTTCACTAAACTTATTGTGATAATTATTTCATGAGGCATGTAAGTCAAATCATTATGCTGTACACCTTAAACTTGTACAGTGCTGTATGTCAATTGTATCTCAATCAATCTGGAAAAAATATGAAAGAAATAATCTGATAAAATTAATTAAAATCTAAAAAAATAGACAATAAATAGGTAAACTAATTCCAGAGAGTGGTGGGTGCTATGAAGATAAGTAAAACAGGGTAAAGAGGTGGGGGGAATGGGTGGGTGGGCTGGGAGTGAGGGAGTCAGCAGTCTCTCCAAGGAGCTGACATTTGAGACCAAGAATGATGCAAGGGAATTTCAGGCCAGGGGAAGAGCCCTCTCAAAGGCCCTGAGCCAGAATGAGTTTGGCATGTCCAAGGAATAGCAATGAAGCTGGAGAGGAGTGAGGGAAGAGGAGAATGGCAGACATGGAGACGGTCAGGGGCTGGATTCTGCAGGGTGCTGTGGGCCGTGGTGAGGAGGGTGGATTAGATTCCAGGTGGGATCGGAGGCCCCCGGAGTGATGCATCTGACTCATGTTTTAGAAGGGTTACTCTGCTCCTGGGTGAAGAAGGAACTGCAGGGATCAAGCATGGAGACGGAGACAGAGACACCGATCAGGAAGCTGCTGCTACAGCCCAGGTGAGAGATGAAGGCTTGGACCAGGGCTGTGGTAATAGAGATGGTGAGAAGGGATCAAGTTCATTAATCCCCAATATTTGAGAGCTAAACGAGGCCTTAGAAGTAACTCATTCTAACCGTGTTATTTTACGGATGATGAAACTTGAAGGTCCAAAGAGGTGAAGTGAGTTACACATCGTCATATACCTAATTACTGACAAACCCCAGTTTCCTGACTGCCATCACGACACCTGTGCCCTTACCTGGCCATCCCTAGGCCTGCGTGGGGAATGCAGAATACATGTAGGAATATGAACCCTCTAGAAAGTAGTCCCAGTCAAGTCTAAAATAAATGACTACCTTTGCTGAGGGCAAGGTCACCAATGACCTCCTAGCCGAATCCAATGGGTCCTTCCTTGGGGTCTCTCCAGCATCTGACACCTTTGACAACTTTCATTTTTTCCTGAGACTCCCTCTTCCCTTGACTCCCCTGACCCAGCTCTCTCCTGCCTCTCCCTGCTTTGTTCCCTACCAGCCTTATACCTACCTGGAATCATCCTGTCCTCTAAGTGTTACTGTTTCCCAAGATGCCATCTGGGGCACTACTTCTTCCTCTCATCTGCAGAGGAAATTAACTATTTACTTCCCTTCCTTCTCTTCCCCTTGCTCTGTAGTTGCCCCTGAGTTTCCTCTGAAGACTCATCCTTTTCCTCCTCTGAGCTCATGTGCCTTCATGGATGTGACACACCATCGACACCTGGTAAAGAGCACATTCCAAGTCCCTCTGAGCAAATCAGTTTATGAGACGTAACAGGACTGTTGCTGGGATAACTGGGAGAAAGACAGCTTTCCCCGTCCATTGGATCTGAACCTGCAGCTTCGCCTAGCCATCGCGAGAGGACAGCATGAGACAAGGGGAGGTAAGAAAACAAGTCCTGATCAATCATTTGAACCCTGAACCCATGCCTGAAGCCAAATACAACTCTTGAGCTTTTTAGTGATAAGAGCCAATAACGTTCCTTCTTGCTTACGCCAATTTGAACTGGATTTTCTACGACTTGCAGAAGAAGAGTCCTATTTGATACCTCATCTCTCTGTGTGCTCCGTCTCCATACTCACCAAAACAATGATGACTCCAAAATCTCCATCTATAGCCTAGACAACTCTTGGGGGCTCCAGATTCATATCCACCCACCTAGTAGATGTTTTCCCCCATATGTCACACCC
The DNA here is from genome assembly GCF_005190385.1 of Monodon monoceros. Lineage (NCBI taxonomy): Eukaryota > Metazoa > Chordata > Mammalia > Artiodactyla > Monodontidae > Monodon > Monodon monoceros. The sequence continues at coordinate 59,228,217 of NW_021703774.1, read as the reverse complement.
AGACACCTCAGATATAACGTGCAAAATGGAATTCATCATCTCTGCTTCTATCATCTCAATATGCTATTCTTCATGCTTTTCTCTACCCTAGAAAAAAAATCACCACGCACCCAAATCACTCAAGACAGAACCTAGGACATCCTAGACCACTCTTGTCAGATAATCCTGATGGGGCTAAGGCCATGAATGACACTTTCTGTGTGACCTTGGGTAGAGTAATGGACATACCTGAGCTTTGGATTTTCATACAGAATTGCTAGGATTCAATGAGGTAATGTATGTAGAGCAATAAATGTTGGTTGGTTCCATTCCCTATCACAGACATCTAGTGCACCACTAAATCCTAACTCAAAACTTCGTCCTCGGGCTTCCCTGGTGGTGCAGTGGTTGAGAGTCCGCCTGCCGATGCAGGGGACACGGGTTTGTGCCCCGGTCCGGGAAGATCCCACGTGCCGCGGAGCGGCTGGACCCATGAGCCATGGCCGCTGAGCCTGCGCGTCCGGAGCCTGTGCTCCGCAACGGGAGAGGACACAACAGTGAGAGGCCCGCGTACCGCAAAAAAAAAAAAAAACAAAAAACTTTGTCCTCACTGCCATTACCCCAGCTCAGAGCCTCACCATCTTTCCCCTGAATGACAATCAGATGTTTCTATCTCATCTTCTTGTCTTTGATCTCACCCTCACTCCAATTTGTCCTCCCCACTGCTACAAGACTGATCATCCCCTACACAAACGTGGTCATGCCATATCATTCTTTGGCATCTGCAGAATCTATTCATTTACAGGACTCTCCACTTCAGCTATACTGAATAAATCACAGTTCTCCAAGTAAGCACTGCTGTTCTCCAGTTCCATGACTTTGTACCTGACAATGGTTCCATTGTCCAGAATGCCCTTTCTCTCTCTATTCTCCCACCTGGAGAAGAGCTCATCCTTAAGACTTGGTGAAAAAACTCACTGTAAAAATAGAAGGAAATAAACATGCTACACTGGCTAAAGAGGCTCACCAGCAAATTCACCCTTGACCTCCCCAGTGTCAGAAAGGAGGGAAACTGAAGAAAAGTAAAAGATATAATTTTAAGTATTTTTAGATGAAAAAAGCAAAGTAGGAATGGAGAGGAAAGAGAAAATTTAGGAAAATTTAATTTTGAGATAGGAGAGGACTTCCGAAATAAAACAGAAAACTTGAAGCCATAGAGAAAAGTCTTGTAGATTTAACCACATAAAAATTAAACACTTCTGCACAATCAAAGGTACAATAAGCTGGGAAGACAAAAAAGGCAAGATATTTGATTTATTAACAAGAAAAGGATTAAAATCCAAAATTTAGAAAAAGCCTCAAAAATTGATGAAATCACCAACAATTCAATGGAAAAATTGTTAAAGGATTTGTTGGGCAATTTGAGGGAGTGTAAATTCATTAAGCTTTTTGTTGTTTTAAGGGTAGACATGGAAGAATCTATCAGCACTTAAAGTACACATAACTTTGATATTGAGCGGTCTCCAAGATATAGGTTAAATTTTTTTAATTCCATAAGCAGAATGGGGGTATTTAGCATACTACCATATTTATTTTTTTAGAGGAAGAAAACAGAAGATACATTTAATTGGCCTATAGACTCATGGACTGTCTCTAGAAGAATACACAAAAACTGGCAAAATTAGTTGTACCCAAAAAGGGAAATAGAGGGCTAGGGTAGGAGGGAGGTGTTACCTTTTATAGCCTTTGAATGTCATTCTTTATGCATACTACCTATCTCCAAAAAGTAAACCTAAGTAATTAAACAAATTCAATCTCTTTTTCTGCACAGTCTCCAGATCCCAATACACACAGGGAATTCTGCTTAAATAAATGTTTAAAATATACATTCCCTTTGACGCACTAACTCCACTTCTAGGAGTAACTTTTATCCAGAAATACTCTACAAGTACACAGAGACTTATGTACAAGGATGTTCACTATAGAATTGTTTATAATAGATGAAGTTGGAAACAATCTAAAAGTCCCTCAGTAGGAGAATGTTTAAATGAGTTACAGTGCATCTGTACTATGAAATACTATGTAGCCATTAAAAAGAATGACGGGTATCTATGATATTGATATTGGAAGACATCCAAGTCTTACTGTTAAGTCAAAAAAGTAAGTCACAGAGCATATAATTATATATGATCCCCGCTTATGTATTTTTAAAGGTATATCCAATATACTAAGGTTGGTCCTAAAGTTGGAAATGCAAATAATATTTTTATCATGTTTTACAATATAACATCAATAAACTATACATTATGTATTCATATTCACCTGTATTTCCAGACTGGGTGAGCATTTATTTCTGCATTGAAAAAGACCTAGAAAATAATACAGGTACAGTGGTTACCTTTCAGATGGAGAGAGGGAGTTGAGGTGAGGTAGAGGGAACTTTGATTTATTTTCCTATATATTTTTATATAAATCTTTTATAATAACTATATTTTTGAAAAGTTACTACATTCCTGGCATGCTTTCCATTATTTATCCAAGGTCACAGGTTTGTAAGTGGCAGGGCTGGGTGCAGGCTAGCTGACTTCAGACTGTGCTCTTAATACGGTGTGGTCTTACCTGTTACTTGAGTATAAATCAAACACAAACCCAAAGCAAATGCACCTCCAGGTTTTACCTCTGGCCACACTGAAAACTCCTTCCTTTATGCTCCCATCGTTCCCTGAACATATCTGCCATGAATGCCATCCTCTGCCCTGCTGTGCACATAAACTGGCCAGCGAAACAGATAACAACTAGTGTGAGCACTCTCTTGGTGTAGGACTAGAATCACAGATGAGATTAGTACTGGCTGAATGAATGAAGTACTGAGTCACCAGGTCAATGCTTCTTCCAAACTCCAGGTAGCACAGAGCGCTATCTCCAACTTGGTTGATGTTTTCTGCTCTCCAAGCAAAACAGCAAGAAGACACCACTTCTCCCCTGCAGTCATGCTTTACTGCATCTCAGAAGGACAGCAAGTACTTCCTAAGGTTGCAGGCTCGCAGTCTGCAGGTCACAACCAGCCCGAACACATAATTTGGTTGCCTGGCACATTTCGAAAAATGTTTTGAATTAGTTGCCAACTTTACAAACATGAAGCTTTCTCCCATGAAAGTTTGCAGCTTCCCCCCAAATCCAGATCAAGCAGTGTGCTGGAACCTTGTCCCACCTGCTCCTGTCTCTTTATGGGAAGGCATGCTCTACACACAGCGCCCCCCCCCCCCCCCCCCCCCAGCCCTCCTCCTGCACGCAGGCTTCCTGACAGGCCCCAGCAGCAGAGTTTACATCACAGAACTGTATCTCCTTTGCCTGACATTTAGATCAGTTCCAGCTCAGCCCATTCGGTCCTCCAGAGAACCCAAACAAGGAACGCGGCCCCTCTGATCACGCGGCCAGGCCTCGTTCCTGACCCCCGCGGCACAGGGCTGCAACACAAGAGCATGATTTGACTACCTGAGGCTTGGACTTAGTTTCTAAATGCCAAGCAGGCCTCCTTGGGAAAAGTTCCTATTCTTCCCGTCACGGCGCTGGAGCAGTAGGGCAAAAGAACATCCTGAGCTCCAGGTGTGATGGAGCCCACGTGAAAAGCACTGCCAAGTCAAAAGACCTGAGTTCAGTCCGGGCTCCTTCCTTGCTGGGCAGAGCACTGCTCTCTTGAGTCTCAGTTTCCTCGCCTGTAAAATGAGCTCACACCATCTTACAGGGCTGTTACGTGAATGAGATTTTAAAGTGTATATAAAAGTGCTTGGAAGCATCTTAGAAGTATAAAATGAGTGTAGACTAAGACAGCAAAAGAGGGGCACGGTGGAGGAAGTGACTGAAATGGGTGGTTGGATCCCAGTTAAAGAGAGCTGGATGAAGAACCCCTGTCTGTACCATCTGAGGTACCTCCCACCTCCTCTCTCTGCTTTGGGGGCCTGGGAAAGGCATTTCCTAACCTGTCTCCGTGGCGCAGTAAGAGGGATGATGAGGGAAAGCCACCTAGTATTTCCCGACGCAGTAGCTCTCGGAAGCTCATTTCCAGGTCCAGGTCACTGGGGAAGAAGAGGCTAGGCGGAATCTGCGCTGGCTGGATGGGGAGGGCGCACGGTGATGCCCATTCCACCGCCACCCCGCAGCCCCCCTCCCTCGCCTGGCGTTATCATTATCCCAATTGGACACATCAAGGAGCTGAAGTCCTTTCCCTCCAAAACCACACCACCTTCACAGGCAGTAGGATCAAATGACCTGCTCTTGAAAGCACTTTGCAAAACAGATGAAAGGTACAATAAAAAACAAAAATAGTCTCAAAGATGTGAGATAAAGTGATGCCAACAAACCACTGTGTGGTTACTGGAGACCAGACCCTTCTGAAGCGCCCCAGAGCATCCCAGTTAAACAACAGACAATTCTCATCCCACATGCCTTTGTCAAAAGGTTGCACAGGAGTTAAGCTCTGGCCCAGAAGGTGGGCCAAGTGCCCCCAAAGCTAACCGAATCTCCCTCTCGAAGACCTGAGGAACAGAGACGCCTACCCGGCGGCGCTAAGGTGGGCCGAGCGACTTCTGGGCGCATCTTCCACCCTGCTCGAGAGACAGCGCCCTGAGCCCCGACAGAAAAGATGTAGCTCACCTGGTCCTCACGGATTTCAGCTGAGGGTCGAGGCCGCTCTGCCCCACACACCTGTCCCGGAGCGGGGCGTAAAGCCCCTCGGCCCGATCCCTATCAGCCGGGTCGCGGGCCCGCACGAAGGTCTTCCCTTTCCGGGGGTCTCAGAATGGGGCGACGGGCGGCGCCGGAAAAGCGGGGCGGGCTAGTGGGAAGGGCCTCTCAGAAGCCCCTGGCCCCAGGGGAGGGGCGCGCCCCCAAGATCTTCCGACAAAGAGCCCCGGCTCCCCGAAGCAAGACGGAGTGCGCCCGGGAGGACAGTCCCCTACCTCCAAGGGGGCGCGTAGAGAAGCTATGCGCCGTGGGGGCGGGGAGGCGTTGGGGAAGGGGGCGCAGACCCCGCCGGGCCTGTGCCCTCGCGCCCTCCCGCCCCGCACAATGAACTCGGCCACGCTCCAACCCTGCCAGCGCCCCCTCCCCGCCCGTGCCCGCGCCCCCGCCCCCGCCGGCGCTCACCCGGGAGCCGACGCCGCGGCAGCTCAGGGCCCCGCCTGGCCGCCTCCCCGCCTCGGCCGCCGCCGCCGCTTCCTTCCTCCCGGCCGCGCTCGGGGACCGGAGGTTTCGGGTTTCACCCCGCCGAGCCCCGCTTCGCTCCTCCCGCCGCCCCGCCACCAGCACGCGGACCCTGCCCGGGCGCAGGCCAAGTAACTTTGCGGCGCTCGCGCCCCTCCTCCGCCCGCGCCGCCCGCCCCTCCTCCGCCGTCCCGGCCCCTCCGCCCGCCGGCCACCCCAGTCCCCCCGCGCCCCGCACCGCCCCACCCGAGCCCCGCGCGCCGCCTCTCCTCCCCGCCCGGGCGCCGCCGCTTCCCATCCCTCACGCCCCTTCCTTCGCGTCTGCCCTCCCTCCCGGCCACTGTTCCGTTTCTTCCCACGATCGGCCTCAGCTGCTGCTCTTTGTCTCGCCCCTACTCTCTCGGCTCGCACCACTGCTCTCCAGTAAACCTTTGTGGTCCCTCCTCGGGCCTTCCCCGATCCCGTTCCTCCGTCCCAGTTCCAGCCGTTGGGACGTCCCCTTTTCCATTTGTCTCTCCATCACGCTTATACTTTCGGATTCTTCCCGTAGGCTCCGCACAGTCCCGTTCTCCTCCTCCAGTCTCGCCGTGGACTCCTGGCATTGCCTTTCCTGCTCACCTTTCATTCACGTAGCCAACGTGCCTGAGCGTCTGCCTGGTGCCAGGCAGTGTCCTGCGCCCTGGGAATATCACAGTGAATCAACCCGCGAAGCCAGCCTTTGAGGAGCCCGCAGCTCCTGGGAGTGGGAGGGTGGATGTAAACAGTTGTTTACAGTGCTACTCTCCTCTCCCTCTGAGCCAAAAGGGTGCTCAGTACACAAAGCAGGGTGCTGCCAGTTCAGAGGACAGAACACTTCCTTCCCGTGTTGGTTTTTTTTTCCCTCTGCCTCACTACCCACGTTCTGTACCATCCCTAGCCTTCTGCGTTTCCTGTGGAGCAGCCTCAATAAGGGGACAAAAAGTTGAAGCAAACAATAGAATTGCTTTAAAAACGAAGGGAGAGAAATGGGGCAGCAAAAGAATCGGGTAAGAAGTTATAAAGCCCAGTTCTCCGAACTCCAGCAAAAACTGATGCTATGCCCAGAGCAGGATTCAAATTCCTCTGAAATCCGTCTGCTTTGATAAATGCATTAGTTATTCCCTTGTCTACAGATTGGCACTGTGGGAGCTGCTTCCTTACTATCATTAGGACCCTGAGGTACCCTTTAGAATGATAATTTACTATCTAGCACCTGCCAAACACCCAGCTTGTCTTCAGGGACAAATGGGATAATGGGGACACAAAAGGTAAATGGATGCCTTAGTATTCCTATGGGACAGATGCTCTGTTTGGTCAAAAACTAAAAACTGAAACTCCTCTCAGAGTCTAGGTCACCAGCAAGCCAGATGTTTGAAGGAGCTTGAAGCAGGCTGTTCTAGAGCATATTTTAGACTTTTATTCTGAAATCCCTGTTTATTTTTTTCATTTGCATTGACTCAGACACTGGATAAGCTTTGTGACCCTGGGGGAGTTATTTAACCTTTCTGAATCTCAGCTTATTCATATATAAAATAGGCATACTCACACCTGCCTATACTGTAGAGTTAAAAAGATGAAATGAGAGAATGTAAGTTAAGTCACCCAATGCCATAGAGAACTAAACCCTTTTGAAAGCTGGTATTCAAGAAAGGTCTGGTAATATATGCCATAGACTGGCATGAGAGAATGAGAATCAAAAACAATTATGGCTCTTTCAGCTCCATATCCACCCATGATGCAAGAGAGGGCCTTCCCAGACTTATTCTATTTCATTTTGAACTCTTCAATTGAAAACTTTTTTTTCTCCTGCTGCGCATTATCAAATATATTATTTATCACAAAGGCTTTTCTTCCCATAGCTCATAAGCTCAGAACTTACTGTGCATTCAAGGATAGAAATTGTTGCCAACAAATGCATTTTTTCAATTGCTCTCTTAAATGTTTTTTCTTCTAAAGCTAGTCTTGAGCTGGGAGGAGTATTCAGTCAGACACAGAGAAAAAACAGAAAAAATATTAATTATTTTACTATATATCACTGTATAGATGATACTGTATAGATGTCCTCTATACATCTATACTGCGGATGACAGTCGTGTGAAAACGTGACTTTGTGCAAGGATTATTTTTTTTAAACAAAAGATATATAATAATTTTCTTCTCCCAAATCAGTTTCATAAGCCATTTCCTTTGGGGTTCCCCCCAAAGACTTCTGAACTAAGGTAATGCGAGGCCTCATCCAAATGAATCCTAAATGCTGCTTGAAGAATCTACACATGATGAGACATTGTTGATATAAAATATCTTTTCAATATAGCAGTTCACATAAAACTAGTCAAAGCAAAACTGGGAAGTATATTGCATGTTCCACATAGAATATTATTCCCTCACTCTTCACACACTGAATCCTTTTTACCCTTGACAACTCAGCTTAAATGTCCTCCCTGACCAATCTAAATGACATTTTCTAACCTCTGTTCTCTCTCAGATCCCCAATATAAAATATATCCCAATTTATTATATATATATATCTTTTTTCTATGTATTTGTTTATAGTATACCTCCACTTGTAGACATAAGTTCCATGATAATAGGAACCCTATCTGTTTTATTTACCATTATAGGACCAGGGCCTAACCCAATAAAACATTTAAAATATATTAATGAAAAAATAAAAATAAAGTATGTCTTCAGAGGCCTCTGGTTCCCAAACTTTGGGATATATAAGCAGCCCTTGGAGGTTTCTTAGATACAACACCAAAAGCACAAGTGATTAAAGAGAAATTTGATATGTTGGATTTCATAAAAATCTAAAACTTTAGTGCTTCCTAGAACACCATCAAGAAAATGAAAAGACAACCCATAGAATGGGATAAATTATTTGCAAATCATATATCTGATAAAGGACATGTATCCAGAATATATAAAGAACTTCTACAACTCAATAATAAAAAGGTAAACAACTCATTTTTTAAATGGGTGAAGGATCTGAACATACATTTCTCTGAAGAAGATATATAAATGGTCAATAAGCACATGAAAAGCTACTGGACATCATTAGTCATTAGGAAAATGCATATCAAAACAATAAGCTTCCACCTTCCACCCATCAGGATGGCTATAATGAAAAATACAATAGCAAGTATTGTGGAAGATGTGGAGAAATTAGAATACTTGTACATTGCTGGTGGGAATGTCAAATGATGCAACCACTTTAGAAAACAGTTTGGCTGTTCCTCAAAATGTTAAACATAAAGTTACCGTATGACCCAGTAATTTCACTTCTAGATATCTAACCAAGAGAAATAAAAACATACACCCACACAAAAATCTGTTTATGAATGTTCATAGCAGCATTATTCATAATAGCCAAAAGGTAGAAACAACCCAAAAGTCTGTCAGTGGATGAATGGATAGACAAAATGTGGCCTATTCAATGGAATATTTTTCAGCCATAACAAGGAACGAAGTGCTGACACATGCTACAACATGAATGAACCTTGGAAACATTATTTATGCTAAATAAGAGAAGCTAGACACAAACGGCCACACACTGTATGATTCCATTTATGTGAAATATCTTGAATAGGTAAATCTAAAGAGAGAAAGAAAATTAGTGTTTGCCTAGGGCTGGAGGTGGAGTGGTCTGCGAGTGATTGATGATGGGGTACAAGGTCTCTTTCAGAGATGATGAAAATGTTCTAAAATTTGATCATGCGATAGCTACACAACTGTGAATATATTAAAAAACAGTGAATTCTACATTTTAAATGGATGAACTTTATGGTATGTAAATTATGTCTCAATAAAGCTCTTTTAAAAAATCAAAAGAATCGCTTGGGAGATTTGTTAAGCTGCTGAGTTTCAGGCTGCATTCCCAGAGAGAATGACTCTTCAGGAGTGTGGGTAGCTGCTGTTTGCTGTTCAGCATCCATTCCCTTTCCTGCAGGCGGTGTACCCTTAAATTTCCTTCGGGAAACCACTGCTTCCCCCTAGGGGTCAGCCATGGGGTTTACATAGAATTGACCTCTCCTCCTTCTCCAGGGTTGGACTCTGATTGTCAGCATCTCCCATCCTTCTCAACCACATAATTGGTTCAGGGATGGAGACCAGTCAGATTGAAGCCTCAAGGACATTTTGCTGACAATGCTGGGTGGAACCAAAGCTTAGGAAGTACAGAAAGGTATGTGTTGGGGGTGAGAAATAGGAGAATTTAGGCCCTGGCTGAAGTATTTGATCCTGGATGAAGCCTTCCCTGAAGCTGATGTACCCCTGGACCCATCAGTTACAGGACCCAACAAATATTTTTTTAAGCTTATATGCGTTTATTTCTCTGTTACTTGGAACACAAAGCGTCGAACTGAGTAGTTCTCAATATGACATTTTGGAAATCTGTGGGAGCATTTGGGGGTTGTCACGATAATTAGAGGGCACTCCTGGCATTTAGTGGGTGGGGGCCAAGGATACCAGACGTCTCGAAGTATGTGGGACTGTCCTAGGCAAAAAGAACGCTGTGACTTTTGAAGGACCCACAAAAAAAACTGTTTACCATTTTCTGAGTCTAGAATCAAACTATCTTAATCTGATCACAAAGGTGTTGTTTGCTTTGTTTTGCATGGTTCTGTTACACACCAGTGTGTTCAGGAATGCCATTACTGTGTAAACTGAGGGAAGAGTGTACTTTGATTTGTTCAGACTTCACCAAGATTTGTTCATCAGTTTGGAAAATCACTGTCACTTAAGGTATCAGATTTACCAATACAAGTTAGGTGACTAGGTCTACATTTTTATATGTCATGTTCACAGTGACCCTATCTATGACTGCGAGTGTCTGACCACTTTATAGTGTCATCTAGTAGGGTTAACATATTGAAATGAGTATAATTTTGTTGTTTATTCATTCATTCATTCAACAACTGTTTTCTGAGTACCCACAATATGCCAGGAAACAAGAAAGAAATCCCTGCTTTCGTGGAGCTGATATTTGGGTGAAGACACAATAAAAAAGCAAAATATATTCTATTTTAGGTAGTGATAAGTACTAAGAAAAATAATAAAGCTGAGAAGGGAAGATGAAGTCTCAGAAGTAGGGATGGGGCTTGAATAGGGTAGTCACGGAGAACTTCCCTGAGAAGGTATCTTTTGAGAAAAGACTTGAAGGAAGTGAGGGAGTCAGCCAAGTAGACATCTGGGGAAGAGTGTTTCAGGCATGGAGAAGAGCCAGTGCAGAGACCTGGAGGAGGCAACATCCTTAGGTTGTTAAAGGGACAGTGAGACGAGTGTGGCTTGAGAAGCATGAGTAAGACGTAGAGAAATAGAATCTGAGTTCAGAGAGGAAACAGGAGGCCAGATGTCTTACAGATCCTTTGGCTTTTCTCTGGGTGAGAAAAGTTATGGATAGAAATGTGAATTAAGCACTCATTATGATTATTAACATTAAGAGTATCATTTTGAAGTTTTGAAATTCCATATGTAAGTAGATTATGTTATTATAAATTTCATTTCAGGATACTAAAAGGTTGTTATCAAATATTTGTTCTTTGTTTAAAAGGGTATGTTAGACTTGAGAATTGTTCCACTAACGAATATGGCAGGTCTGGGATGGCACTCTAGGATTCTGCATCTTGTCACATACCCCCAGGTGATCGTGATGCACATGGCCGGGACCCATTAGTTGGAGAACAAGCCTTCAAACCTCCAGCTCAGTTCTTTCTTCTTTTGTGATATCTCGTACGTAAGCAGTTTTCTCTTCTGCCTTTGCATTGTGCATGCTTCCAGAACATGTTGGAGAAGTCTTACAAAAGAAGACATGGACCAATATGACTGATAAAATAGCTCTAGAAAACTGAAAACCAGGAAAGGAAGAGGGAGCAAGTGTTCCCGCAAGCCGGTTTCTTGGGGGTGGGTTTTACTCTGGGTTGTGTCTACCTGTGAGTGAAGCCATCCATGATTCTATGGGCTGCAGACCTCACCTGCAACAGTCTCACTTTGCAACATCTGCTCTGTGTTTGTGTGTGTGTATAGGATGGAAAAAGAAAAGGGAGAAGAATCTGTCCAAAATTACAGGAGATACGGGCATTTGAAAATTTCTGTAGAAACATTTTGCTTTTAGGATGGTGGGTTATGTGTGTAAAATTGTTGGTTAAACCCAGGCAACTTTTTCTAAAGATGGTCTGTACAGAGTACACAGATATTCAGATCTGACAAATATATATTGGGCTCCTACTATGTTCTGATGTCCCTACTGGGTATTTTATTTGTATTATTTCATAGTCCCATTAATGACTTTTGAGCTGCTAGTTGACAGAGACCTCTGTTCGTCAAATTCAAAGGTGAGAACTTCAATTCTGTAATCAGTCCTTTCTCCCACCCCCACCAGAACATTTTATGTAACTTTTCTCTGCCTCAGTATCCACGTCTGTAAACTGGGGACCATGCTTGTACTTAACTCACTAGATCCTTGTGAAGATTAAATGAAGTAACAAATGAAAATACCACACATAGTAGGTGTTCAATAAATGCAGGTGTGTGGGTACACTTATGTGTACCCACACATACACTTACACACACTGCAGTGGACTGAATGTTTGTGTTCCCCAAAATTCACATGTTGGAGCCTAATCCCCAATATGATGGCATTTGGACGTGGGGCCTTTGCGAGGTGATTAGGTCATAGGGATGGAGCCCTCATAAATGAGATGAGTACCTGTATAAGAAGAGATGCAAGAGATTTTGCTTCTCTCTCTCTGCCTTCCATCTTGTGAAGATACAAAAAGATAGCCATATGCACACCAGAAAGCAGATCCTCACCAGATCCAAGATCTTCTGGCACCTCGGTCTTGGACTTCCCAGCCACTGGATAAGTACTATATGAACTGTGTTCCACCCTGCTGCCTCTGCAGCCTTGCCATGCTTCAGTCAGACCTGTATCTGCAGTGTCTATCTCTGGGTGCAGTAGGACAGGGAAGCACAAATGGGTCATCCAAAGAGCTCTGACCTTACAGTCCCAAACTAGTTTAGTAAATGGTAAAGAATGGCCTCTGGTTAATATATATAATATATAGTTTCAAAATAAATGGGCCTTCTCTAGTATGACCTTTATTAGATGGTAATATAAAAGTACTTATTTTCTTAAAGTATCTGTTCATTAGTAATACTATTTACAAATGACTTTTCTTCTTACAATTTATTTATAGGTAAATGTAAACTGGAACAATCTCTTTGCCAAATATCTCAGTTCTCAAGTTAAAATTGATGACATTTTGCTAGAATTAAACTTTAGGTAATAATCATCTCCACAGACCAGTGACTTCATCATTAAAAAATATCTTAGCTATCCATGCAGTAGAACACACGAGACAAAAATAATGAAATAGATCTATCTGTGCTGAAATGGGAAGCTGCCCATGATATAGGAAATTTAAAAGTTCCAGGAAATATATAACTAGTAAGATCTCATTTTTGTAAACATATATGTGTCTGTGTGCATGTTTGCATGTGCACTAAAAAAAGTCTGGAAGAGTATATACCTGTTGACCTTAAAAATGAAACAGTGGGTCATTTTACCAGCAAAAATGGGCTTATTCAGGAATAGCAGAGAATTGCAATTCAGGACAAGCAAGCCACAGCAAAAAACCACAGGGAAGTCCAACAGACAAAGGAGAGGAACGTTATTTTATAGAAAAAAAAAAAAGGGACTTGCCTGGTGGTCCAGTGGTAAAGAATCTGCCTTACAGTTCAGGGGACGCAGGTTTGATCCCCGGTCAGGGAACCCCACATGCCACGGCAAATAAGGCTGTGTGCCTCAACTAGAGAAGAGAAAACCCACACGCCACAAGCTCGTGCACCACAGTGAAGAGCCCGTGCGCCGCAACGAAAGATCCCGCATGCCACAATTAAGACACAGCGCAGCCAAAAATAAATAAATAAATCTTTTTTTTTTTTTAAAAAGGAAGTTGGGAGGGGTTGGTTTGAATGACAGTCCATTGGAGAAAAGTGAGAATTCAGAGTGATGACCGGTTTCTCATTGGCTGAATTGCTGGGGTAGTTGATTTCTTAGGAGATACAATGTTCATCTTTCCCTGTTGGGACGTGTAGGTGATGATGATTTCCTGTTGATGATTCCTCTGTAATTGACAATTCTTCCTGTGATTGAGGTGCAGTAATTCTGCCTGAGGGCTCCTCCTTCTGGCCTCCGGAATTTATTTCAGTGAGGTTTCCCTTTATCAATTTTCACACACCAAACCAGAAACAGTGATTACATTTGAATGTGGAAACAGGCACTTTTACTTTATACACTTTCTGTATTGAATTCTTTATAGAAAGGATGTATTAGTTCATTATTTTCAATATATAATTTTAAAGCAAAAATGCAGTTAAACATTTGATAAATATATCCAAATATGCATATTAATACGTGTTTTTATCTACAGCAAGTATGTGTTGAGCACATATCAAGTACTCTTGAGATACATCAGTGAGCAAAACAGACAAAGATTCCTGCCCTCAGGGGACTTACATTCTAACCAAAATTAGAGCAGGAAAAGGAAGATCTGCATGCAGAGGACATTAAATAGGGTGATTAGGATAGGGTTTATTGAGAATTTGATACCTGAGCAAAGACCTGAAGAAGGTGAGGGAGAGAATCATTAAGATGTCTGAGAAAGGGCATTCTAGACAGATGGATCAGCTAGGGCAAAGAATCTAAAGCAAGAGTGTGCCTTGCATCTTTAAGGAACAGCGAGTAACCTGGGAGGCTGGAGCAGAGCGAGCAAGCCAGGGGAGCAGTCTGAGACAGGGTCAGACAGGTAAGAGATAAGAGAGAAGAGGGGATTCGTCTAGGGCCTCACAGCTCATGGCAAGGACTTTGAATTTTACTAGGAGTGGAATTGGAAGAAATTTGAACAGAGGATGATGGTGTCTTGGACCAGGATGCAATCAGTGAAGGAGGTGAGAGAGAGTTGGATTCTGGCTATATTTCATAAGTAGAGGTAATAAGAGTTCCTTATTTGTTGGATGTGGAGGATAAGAAAAAAAGTGTCAGGGTTGACTCCAGGGCTATTGTCCTGAGCAGGGGGAAGGAAGGAGTTGCCGTCAACAGAGATGGAGCAGCCTGGAGGTGGAGGTAAGTGATGGAGGTCAGAAATTCATTCTGGACACATTGAGATTGAGATGTCTGTTGGTTTTCCAAGTGGGGATGGGAAGTAAACAGTTGAAAAGTAGTGTGAGCCACAGACATAAATTTGGGAATCTTCAGCATATAAATGGTTTTTAGAGCTACAAGATTGGGTGTGTTAGTTCCCTAGGGCTGCTGTAATAAAGTGCCACTAACTGGATGACTTAAAACCAAAAATAGTTGTTGACTTACAGTTTTAGCAGTTAGGCATCCCCGAACAAAATATCAGTAGGGCCATGCTCTCTCTGATACCTGTAGAGGAGAATCCTTCCTTGCCTCTTCCTAGCTTCTGGGGGTTTGCTGGCTCTCCTTGGCATTCCTTGGCTTTCAGCTGCAGCACTTCAGTCTCTACTTCTGTCATCACATGTTGCTCTCCCCCATGTATCTCTATTTCTATGTCTCTTCTTCAAAGGACGACGGTCATATTGAATTAAGGACCCACCCTATTCCAGTAGGATCTTGTCTTCATCTTAACTGGTTACATCTTCAATAACCCTATTTCCAAATTACAAGGTCACATTCTGAGGTACTGGACTTCAACATACCTTTTGGGGGACACAATTCAACCCATAACACTGAGGATAGTATCACCAAGGGAGTGAGTGAAGGTAGAGAAGAGAAAAGGACCCAGGACTGAACCCTGGAACACTGCAACACTGAGGGGTTGAGAAAAGGAGGACTTGTTCAGGGAGGCTGAGACGGGAGGTGTCCTGGAAGCTAAGTGGAGGAAGCATGTCTGGGAGAAGGGAGTGATCAGCTGAACACAGGTCAAGGACGAGAAGGCTTGAGAATTCATCTCTGCATTTCATAAAGTTTCCACTTGACTTTGACAAGAGCATTTTGGAGGAGTGTGTGGGCCACAGCCTGACTGGAGTGAGTTCAAGAGTGACAGGGAGGAGAGAAATCAGATGAGTATAGAAATTCACTTGAGGAGTTTTGAAGCAAAGACATCAAGTGTTGCCTGGCATGGGAAATGGTGTCCAGAGAAGATTTTTTTCCTCTTTCTTTCTTAAATAGGAGCAGAAAGAGCATACTTTTATTTTGATAGGAATAATCAGGTAGAATGAAAACAATTATGTAGGAGAGAGAGGGGAGAATTGCTGGAGAAATGCCCTTGAGTGGCAGGAGGGATGGGATCCAGTGCGTAGGTGGAGGGGTTGGCTTAGGCAGCGGCAGGGGTGGGTCATCTGTGGAAGTGGTGGGAAGTCCCCAGATCTGGCTGCAGTGCATGTGGTGGTGAGAGTCCGTGGACGTTTTCTTCTGAATGATTCAATTTTCTTAATGAAGAAGGAAGCAAGGTAAAAAGCCAAGATTGAGAATGAGAGTTGGGATGGGCTAAGAAAAGAAGTTGTGAAAATATCATCCAGGAGAGTATGTGAACAAATGGTCTGGTGTATGATTGTGGGTCAGCCTCAAGGACCCATTAGTTTCGTGATATGAATTTAAAGTGGAACCTATCAGGGTAGCTATTTTTATTCAGGTGTGAATATAAAGTATTTCATTGAATCCAAGATACCACTGATGGTAAGATATGTTATGATTTCAGAGATGTTAAAAGGTGGAAAATATTTAAAAACTGATGAAATATATCCATATATCCTAATATATGTGGATACGTTTGTTCGTCTATATGTATATACATATGCCAATATACATATACATAGATACATAGTAATACACACGCACACGCAATTTACATATACATACACATACACCCGATATACATATATCCCAGCTCTATTCCAAGCCAGTTTTCTGGACCCTTTTACTAAGGATACCCTGTGTTCCCCTTGAATGCCTTGATTTAAGGCTTACTGAGGTCTCTCAGTTCATTCAAACGAATTTTCTCCATGTTGCTAAGTGAAAATGTTTTTTGGGGTTTTTTTTTTTGCCACACAATTTATTAGCTTTCCCAAGGAACTTCATATTACAATGTTATCGGTCATCACTCTGGTTACAAGTAGAGTGGAAACCTGGGTTCCCAGGGCAGTGAGGGGTCTTCAGGTTCCGGCCAGGGAGACTTTGGCAACTGCTCAAGACAGCCAGGATTAACTGCTTCCACCCTCTTCAGCTTAAATCTGCAGGGTTCTGCTGGACCTGACTCTGATGGTCTACATAGGTATGGGAGGCAGAGGTGGGAGTCAAAAACCCAGGTCTCCCAGTCCCCAGATCTGGGTTCCAGCCAGACCCAGATCTCCCATTTACAAAATGCAAACTTTGGCTAATTCAGGTAATGCTTCTTCACTTCAGTTTCTCCAATACACTATGGGGATAGTAATAAAGTACCTCACAGATTCTTTCTGAGAGTTAAACATGGTCATACACACAGTGGTTTAAAACCTGAAAACTCTGGAGTTAGACTGCCTAGCTTGAAACCCCATCACCGGCACTTGGTGATGGAGTATCTTTGGGCAATTACTCCCTTTTACTCTCCCTCAGCTTTATTCTCCTCCCTTGAAAAATGGGTATGATAATATCAATGGGACCTATTTCATAGAGCTGTGATGAGGATTAAATGATATAGTGCTTGCAAAATGCCTGGAACTTAGCAAACTCTAGTTATTTAAAGCTCTAGTTAAGTTTAGCTATTGTCATCTAGTTTATTATCAAGATTATTACTATATTAGAATCTGTCTTAAACTGTAATGTACTGAAGAGGAACGTAAAATAATTTTCACCGTTATTACGACTCTCCCCAGAAAGTAGCATATACCAAACCAATAAAGTTTTTGCGCAGGTGGTGGCTCAAGAGTTTGTGTAAAGTGTAAACCCCAAAAGGATCAGAGATCTAAATGTCAAAAATGAGACCCAAATAAATTCTGGAAGAAAATAAGAATTAATTCCTTTATAAGTGGGAAAAACTTTCCTATGACATCATATCCAGAAGTAATAATAATAAAAAAGATAAATTTGACCACACAGTTGAAAAAACTTTTTTTTTTTGGTGAAAAATCACCATAGCAAAGTCAAAGAAAAAAATGATAAAATGGGGGAAAAATATTTGCAACTTGTGTCACAAACAAAGCAATAGGTAACAATTAGGGTCCTGGCAGGCATGAGAATTCACTCCCAAATGGCTCAAATAAAGATATTTTAATGAAGGGTTTACAGGCAGAGCTATAAGCAGGGAGCAAACCAGGGGTGTGACCTTCGCAGAGACAAGTAGCATCAGGATGTCCTCAGCTCCCCTAGGGCTGAAGAGACGAGGAGGAAATACTGTTATCAGAGTCTGCTGGGAGCTGCACTGTTGAGAAGGAAGTGCTAATGAGAACTTTATCAAGGGGCATGCAGTCATTGCTGAACCAGGAAGACGAAGGGGAATATAACTCAGCCTCTCTCTCATCCTACCCTCCCTTCTTCTGCCAGTGTCCCCCACTGACTACACCCAACCAGAAGCCAACTATCAGGGGAGTCAGGGTGATGGAATATGTCAGGGACAACCTCCCAGGCATACATCCAGACAGTTGGTTGGGAGGTGGCAAACAGATAATAACCAGCACAGGCTAGTATCTCTAATATGTGAAGAGCTGTTAAAAATTCAGAAGCAAAATGCCAAACAATTAAAAATGGGCAAATGATGAAGACAGAAAAAGAAACGTGAAATGCCCCATAAACACAGGGAAAGATGCTCAATTTCACTGCTAATAACTGAAAAGCAAATTAAAACTGCTCTAGGACCAAGTGTTGACCAGGAAGTGGAGCAACCAGTACTCAAACACCCTGCCGTTGGGAGTGTAAACTGGTACAGCCACGTTGCAAAAATGTGAACCATTGTCTACTAAACCTAAACTTACATACCTTATGCCTTGGCAATTCCACTTCTAGCAGAAATGTGTACATATGTTCACAAAAGACATGTATCAGAATGTTCATAACAGCACTGTTTATAATAGCCCCAAAGTAGAAACTACCTAGAGGCCCATCAATAACAGAATGTATAACTAAATCCTAAAATATTTCCACAATGGAATACTATGCAGTGATGAGAATGAATGACTTACAACCTCATACAACTGTTGGCTAAAATAAAAGATGCACAACATGAGAGCTGTGAGTTTCAGTTGTATTTGGAAACCTTACTGAGGACTAGAGCCCAGAAAAGAGCCTCTCAGAGAGCTCTGAGGAACTGGGAAGGAACCAGGATTTGTGAATTTTTTGGCTGGGAAATACATGTAGTCAAGCATACATCCTGGTAAAATATGACTGCTCATCACAAGAAACAGACATCTCAAGTTAATGATTTTAGTGCTTATCTATGTACGGGAAGACGCAAGAATCTGGGGTTACTGAAATTCTTCCTTAGATATGCATGTTAACTGTCTAGGGACCCACATATCTACAACACAGAATGCTTCATCCTGTTTTTCATCCTGAACTCCTTTCAGGGTGGATAGCAGGTCAGTGACTGACTGCAGCGGTTAATGACCTGATCCTTGCGGGCAACATTCTTTGTTTTACACAAATGTATGGGTGAATCTCACAAGCAGAATGATACATTTTTTAAAGAAGACCCTAAGGAGCTATTATAAACTATTCCGTTTATAAAAAGCACAAAAAGACGTAAGACTAATCTCTGCGTTTAGAATTTGGGTTCATGGGTGCAGCGAGGCGGGCAGTGACTGGAAGGGAATGTGTGGGTAGCAGTGGTGGTTAGTGCGGGTCACTTGCTGTTTTGTGAGCTGGGTGTTGGTTGTACAATGGTGTTCACCGTGAAAATTTAGTGAGCTGTATACTTCTGGTATGTGCACTTTTTATATGTGTATTACACTTCAGTAGATAGTTTTTAAAAACGACACTAACGTACTGTATTTCTCCTATCAGATTGACAAGAATTCAAAAGTTTTACACCATACTTCATGGGAAGGCTCTAGGGAGCCAGGCACTCTCACACATAGCTGGAGGGGGCACAGAAGCTCTGTGCTGCCCACCTCCATATTTTGCCCTATCCATCTCTTCCATCTGACTGTTCCTGAGTGTATCCTTTGTAATAATAAGAAAGCAGTATCCAGTAATAGTAAGAAAGTATTTTCCTGAGCTCTGTGAGTCATTATAACAAATTATTGAACCTGTCGGGGAGCCATGGAAACCCCTGAATTTGTAGTCCCCGGAAAGAACTGTGAGTAGCCTGGGCACCTCATTTATGGCTGGCATCTGAAGTGGAGGGAGTCTTGTGGGATTGAGCCCTTGACTGCCGGGACCTGAGCTAAATCCAGGAGCCTGTGTCAGCCTTGAATTGAATTGTCAGACACCCAGATTGGAGTCAGAGATTCAGAGAATTGTTGGTGTTGGAAAAGACACCATGCATTTGGAATTGGGGAGTGGGAGACCCTCAGTTACGTACACGTTTACCCTTTGATCTATAACAGTAACACTTCAAGGAATCTATTCAAAATATAAAATGTTGCCTTTAAAAGGCAGAATTATTTGTAATTAAAGAAGACTGAAAACATCAAAATGTTCCAGATGTCTGTCCATAGGGGATTGATTGAATAATTTGTGATTCAGTAGTACAAAAGAATGAATAAAATCTCTGTAAACCATTATGGAGTGGCCACCAAGATATATTGTTAAATGAAACGTGTAGGAGTATTTATTATATGTTATCTTTAGTGTGAGAAAGGGAAAGAATATGAATATATGGGTATTTGCTTATAGTTTTAAAATTATTAAAAAATGGAAGAACAAACCAAAAGCTAATAAAAGGGTGGTTTCCAATAAAGAAAAGGGAGAAATAGGTAAAGGCAACAGAAAAGAAAGCAAGATTTCTGGAAATATTATGGTTGTGCAATTTTGACTTAGAAACTAACTATATCTTTATTGAAAGATGTAGTTTTTTCAACAAAATTGAAAAAAGTTAACTCAAAAAGAAATTAACCCATAAAATCTGAAGAAAAACTAAAAAAAACTTCAAGTTGGTGGTAGAAGACCTTTATTAGGTTTCTAGCACTGCATAACAGGTTACCACACACTTAGCAACTTAAAACAACTATTTATTATCTCACAGTTTAGGGAGACGTCCAGGTGGGCTCAGCTGGGTTCTCTGCTCATAGGGGCTCACAATGACAAGGTCAAGGTGTTGGTTAGGGGACTTCCCCGGTGGTCCAGTGGCAAAGAATCTGCCTTCCAATGCAGGGGCCGGGGGCTCAATCCCTGGTCGAGGAACTAAGATAAGCCCACGCGCCACAACCACTGAGCTCACGTGCCTCAACGAGAGAGCCTGAGTGCCACAAACTACAGAGTCCACGCACCCTGGAGCCTGCGCGCCACAACTAGACAGAAGCCCCCGCGCTGCAACAAAAGAACCTACATGCCTCAAAGAAGACCCCACGTGCTGCAACTAAGACATGATGCAGCCAAAAAAATAGTAGAAGAAAATAAGTAAATAAAATATTTTTTAAAAATGTGTTGGCTAGGTTGGTCTCTTATTAGAGGCTCTAGGAGAGAATCTGCTTCCAAGCTCATTCAAGTTGTTAGCAGAATTCAGTTCCTTATGGTTTGGGTATTGGGGTCCCCACTTCCTTGTCAGCTGTCAACCAAGGGCCACTCTCTGTTCCTAGAGGCTGCCTGCATCCTTGTCATAAGGTTTCCTCCATCTTCAAAGTCAACCAAGGAATGTCAAGTCCTCCTCACGCTCTGAATCTCTCTGGCTTCCCCTTAAGTCCCCAATCAGCTACACAGACCTCATTGCTTTTAAGGGCACATGTGATTAGGTCAGACTACCTGGATAATATCCCTATTTTGAAGTCAATTGTGCCACATAACATAATCACAGGCGTGATATCATATTCACAGGTTCAGGGATTATGGTGGGACACCTTTGTGACGCCATCTTCCTTCAAATTCTGCCACAACAAAGTAGAGAAAGAATTTAAAATGAGTTTAGAATATAGTATTTTGACTGTACTTCCCTAGTGGGATATGTTCTAAGGATAAAAAGAACCTTATAAAAATTTTAATCTAATTTAGTCATTTTATGTCAGTGGTAATTTGGTATTGTTTGAAATAATTATACCTGTAATGTAGGAAAAAGCAAATAAGTAATTATGCTTATGTTGTGGGACCTGAGATTTTTAGCGATGAAAAAAAAAGAGATCAAGTAAAAAATTGAGAAAGTTAAGCAAAAGCCTTAAAAGAGTAAGTTGAATTGGAAATGTTAGCATGAATTCATGATTTTTTCCTCTTAAAAAGTCTATTTTCTAACTCTATCCACTCAAAAGGCAAAAAAGAAAAAACAACCCGGAAGTCATGAGCACTTTTGCAGCAACAAATACCCGTAGCAACCAGATGTGGTCTCAAAATACCATTTCTCATTAAGAAATACTAAGGCTCTTTGCAGAAATGGCATATTACTGTTCTGGACTAGAAAATGTATAAAATGGGTCCGGAACATCTTCTTGAACAGAAAAAGAAAAGAGTTTTCAAAGACTGATAAAGTAGTTTCACAAAGATACAAGAGTCGATCTAAAGGGACAATTTGAGCATCAGAAAGAATAATAATTGCAACGGAGTGGAGCATATCCAATATATAACAGTCTTTGTGTTTGTAGTTTTCTTTTTAATCTGTTGGTCACCATTGGTGATTGCTAGGTAACCAACTCATTCCTCTGAAAAATTAATAAATAAAAGGAATAAATCAAACATTCATTCCACCTTTCCTGTAAGAATTGCATTTCAATGTAACCTAAGGGTAGGTGAGGGAAAGTTCGTGATACTAAAATTCCAGCAAATAAATGCACAAGAAAGAATAGAATTTTATTTTATTTTACTTTATTTATTTATTTTTTGCGGTACGCGGGCCTCTCAGTGTTGTGGCCTCTCCCGTTGCGGAGCACAGGCTCCGGATGCGCAGGCTCAGCGGCCATGGCTCACGGGGCCAGCCGCTCCGCGGCATGTGGGATCTTCCCGGACCGAGGCACGAACCCGCGTCCCCTGCATCGGCAGGCAGAGTCTCAACCACTGCGCCACCAGGGAAGCCCAGAATTTTATTTTTAATTTATATTTATTTATATGTTTTTCATAGTCTGCATGTTTAATCACTTTAAAACCTCTAACATCTCGTGTCCATCAAATAAAACCAACAATGCTGGGCCTATTTAAATTACAAGAAACAAAAATCACTGTATACCAACCCAGTATGTTACAAAACCAGCTGGGCTGGCCACAAGGGTAGGGAGGATGGGAGAGGAGGGGCACCCCTGGGCAGGTGGCTGGGTGCCAGGAGGGGCTAGGAGACAGAAAGAAAAGGGGGCTCCCAAATGGGAGGGGACTGATTATCCTAATGGGAGGGGTGCAAAAGGCATGTCAGAAGAGAGGGACTCGGGGGCAGGACAGGTCAGTGCTTTCTCCACCAGGGCACAGTGTTGGAGGGGGTTCGGTGCCACCACCTGCCCATCCCTGGCACTTGGAGAACCAGTGACCCCTGAGCCCTTGGCATGACGAGCCCCATCTGAAATGGATGACAGCTTGCCCCTTCCATTGTAATCCTCCAGAAAGAATAGAATTTTAAAATCACCATTTTTCATCCTTTCATGAAATAATAGTTGTAGGCGACAACCATCAATGGATACTAAAATCATTAGGGGAATGGTTGATGGACAAATGATTAATCTTCGTATCACGTAAAAAAAAATGGGATGCAATATGCAATAAAAAGTGCAGAGCACCATCTAGAAAGTATTCTTGCATAAATGTTACAATGGGGGATGGATGCTGAGCAAGGGGAAAAGAAAAGACAAAAAATTGGCTATGCTAAACTTGAAGCAATAATTACTGATTTAACTGACTGTCAGTTGAGAAAAAAGGCCCAGTGGAATAGGAGGCAAAGTCAGGAACATTACCAACACTTTTCCACCTGCCTTATGATTTTTACCCTGAGTAGGTTTTCTCTCCACTGTTTATTGTCGGTTTGCTGCAGTGCTAATTTCGAGTTGCCTCTTAGCAATTGGCTTTGGCCAGCAATGGAATGTAAATCCAGAGTACATTGAAAGTATCCTGTCAGATTAAAACGTGAGTCTTTGAAGACCAGTACACTGCAGGGTGGAGAAAATCATTTTTTTTTTCCAATGAAAATCTGAACCAGCTGAAAAGACATAGATGTATTTTATTTTGCACACTTAATTTGTTCAGTTTTAGAGCTCAAGATCCATTAGTGTTGCTAGTTATGTTAAATGCATACCTTTCTGTTCTTATTGACACTGTCATATATATATATGTGTATTTATATCTATTTATATATATCACCTCTACATATGGCCCTTTGAAGGAGAGATTATAGTGTACATGGCAGTCCACAGGTTGGGAGTCAAAAGACCTGAATTCTGCTCCTGACTCTGCCCCCAGGTTGCTGATCGTGGTGACTCCACAGTGAGATGGGGATTAAAAGGGTCAAGTCAGAAACTAGCAAGGGAAGAAGTTGAAGGGACCATGACGGCCAATGTCGACAGTCCTAAAGACCTCTAAGAAGGCTAAAGAAACACCTGTGAGGCTGGTGCTGGAGGACCAGAGATCTTCCCTCTGGGCCAGTGGAGGGATAGTCAGAGACCAGGATGGCTCCAGAGGAAAATCTCCCCCAAGAGGAGAGGCAGGAGCTGGGAGAATCCTCCCAAGGTCATACCAAGAGAGATGACTAAGAGCGAAGAGTTGGGAGGCAGTAAGTTTCCTGTTAACCTTCATATCATGGCCAATTTAACTATCTTTGGTCTGTTTCCGCAGATAGGGTACGAGAGGAACAAAGGCTGTGCCCAGTCAGCTGTCTCAATCAAGACAGCTAAAAGTAGGTTTTAGTCAGCTTAAACGCGGAAACCACATGTGCTGTTTGGAGCATCTTTTCTTTATTTCTTTTTATTTTCCCTTGGTTTGTTTGGGGATAGTTTTTTGAAAATACCCGTGAGACTATTTCTATTAAGAAAGTTGGAAAAGAGAAAAGGCATGTTTCTCTTCCTTCAGGCCAGGAGAACAGAGGGCCCCTAGTGGCCAATGTTGGAGCTGCAGTAGCCCCGCCTAAGACCTGGTGGGCCTGGGAGGTGGATCTGGTGCTCCTAAATGAGAGAGGGGCATTGGGAGAGGCAGGGGGAGAGGGAAGGGACAGAAAGGGAGAGGGAGAGAGGGAAGGAGGAAAGCAGGGAGAGAGGAAAATAGCTGCGAGGGAAAGATTGGGAGGGAGGGAGGGAGAGTATAAAGAATAGAAAAAGAGAAGAAAGAAGAATGAAGAAATGCCTGTACAGGCTTATAAAACATATGGTATATTCAGTAGTTATTTTTAGTAAATAAATAGTTTTAATAATCTTCTCCAAAATGATGCAATAATTTGTTTCTCTACCCAGAAAAATTAGAACATTGAAATATTTTTGATTGATATAAAGAAAAATAATACAGAAAAGTAATATTGCAGAAGAATTGTTCTAATTACTGTTTGAATGATGGCCATATGTCATACATAAGCTATAGACTTAACTGAATTTAAAATATTCCATCACAAGTGGCAGTGTTCTACCATATAATTGTGCTGATGACAAAAATTTATTAAAAGATAAATATTACCAGTGAGGATGATCGATAATGAGATATAAATTTAAGGTTGAATTATTAATACTTTCTTTTTTTTAGTCCTGTCAGGGTACCTTTGTTACTTATGACTTATTTGGTGATAACATGTAAAGTCTAAATCTGAAGCCCTTTGTAAAAGGGAGTCCCTGTCGAATGACTTTCCTAATCCCTGCCCCTTATTCCTCCCTTGTGGCGGATCCTGCACTGAGGCGAACCTATTAATGAACCTATTAATGAACCTATTAATGTACAAGGAGACACTACTAATGTACAAGGAGACACTACTAAACGAACGTTTCTGGAGGTGTGATTGTCCTCAGACTAGCATTTGAAACTAGGGCCCTGCTGGTAAAAGTGTACATCTGTGTAACAATTTGAAAAGCAATCTGGCAATATCTATTAAATTAAAATAACTATATGCCCTTTGACCCAGAAATCCAGGAATCTATCCCATAGAAATAAAAGCACCAGTACAGGAGACTATACATATGCAAGAAAGTTTATTACACCATTGTCTATTGTGGTAAAAAGGGTAATGCCCATCCAAAGAGGAAAGGCTGAATGAACTGTAGGGTAGCCCCTCCTATGGATTATATTATTCAACAAGAAAACATTAATGCATACTGTTAAAAAAAATAAAGCAATAAGTGAAAATAGATATTTCATAAGAGTATATAAGTGTATAAAACTATGTATTGTAGGAAGTGTATAAAATAATCAGTGGCCAATCCCCCAATGCTTGTATTATTAGGTGATTGTATGACTATGGAGAAGTGTATGGGAAATACACACCAGACTGCAATTGTTTTTGTTTGTGGACAGGGGTGGGCATAGGAAGAGGGCAAGGGTATTTAAAGAGAAACAATAGCAAAATTATAGAAATATATTTATGTTTGCATATATGAAAGAATAAAATATATAAAGTTGATATATGTACATATATATAAAGTATATAGAATATATTAAAACAATGAGGCTGTAGCAGTATAAAGGCAATTGAAAAGGTAGGCTATAAAATTCTATTTATGATATTATGGTAAATATGTAAAAATTAAGTATGTAAATGCAAAGTTCTAGAAGGTGACAAAGATATGAAATTTGATTTGATTTTTTATGAGACTGAGAAGGTTTCTTCTTGGATTTGTTATTGAATGCAGTGTCTGTAATTAGGTAGCTTTTCTTTTTTTTAAAGAGAAAGGAAAAACAAAAAACAAAAAACCTCTGTTCTGGATTCTAGAGGGGAAGGATTGCTTCCCTTATATGGTGCAGGGAAGAGAACCTGGGCTTTCCAGCCAGACATTCTTAAACTTGAGTTTTGATTCTATCACTTAGGAGCCCTGTGATCTTAAGATATTTGACTTCTCTAAGCTCTGGTTTCTTCAGCTATGAAATGGGGATAATAATTATATCTATCTCCTTTGTAAAGGGCTTGGTATAGTCCCTGCCATGCAGCAAACTTTTAAAACAATGTTAGCTATTTGTGGTAGAGTAATTTATTGAGATATTAATTTGCATTTTCTTTTTACTACTGTGGAATTGTCCAAAAGAAAAAGCTATCTGTGCTGTGCTCTCAGTATTTTCCTTCCACTCTTCCAAAAGGGCAGCCAAGGTTTTGTGCTCCTACTTTCAAGGGAGATTTGCTGTGTTTGGCGGGAGAGGGAGAGGGGAGGGTAGGTGGGAGATAGGCATAAAGAGAGACACTAAGAGTTCTCCAAACTGAGAAGGATATGGAAAGTTGGGGGAACCCTGAGGGGGAGAGACCTCCTCCTCCGCTTCCATTCCCCACCCCCCTTCATCCCCGCCCCTCCTGAAGCCTGGGGAGAGAGCCGAGTCTTAGAGGGATGGAAACACCCAGGAGGCTGAGCACAGGCAGCAGAGCTTCTGGAAGCCTGCAGGCTGGGGCTGTGGGCATCTCAGGGTGAGCATGTGGGCCAAAACCAGAGAAGCTGCCTCAAGCATTTTCCCCTGCCTAAGGTCTAGATCCTTAGACCTTTGTATTATCCTAAGGATAGTGGTGAATGGTATTGGGGTGAGGAGTCCCTATTCTATTTGGCAAGGGTCTGAGTTGGATTTAATATGATTTAAAGAAAATACATAGGCTATATCAAATACCTATCATATTTTTATTCTTTTTCTTATTGGTTGTGTTACTGTATGATACTGGGCAAGTAGGTTATTTAACTCTTATTCTCAGCTTCCTCATCTGTACAACGGGCAATAATAATACATAACTCACAGAGTTGTTGCATGTGAAGATTGGATGGGAGTGTGTCTCCTGACAGTGTCCAGAACAGCCCATCACTGGCCATTTTTATTGCCCCTTTTCTCATTCTTTTGAGCATTCCTAGCTCTTGGCCTCTGGACATGATGCTTCAGCATTTGGAGTAATTTTCCCTTCCTCTGCTGTTTGAATCGTACTTTGTCCTTCAAGTCCTAATGTAAGCATTTTTGTCTTCCCTGACCACTGGGCAGCCTTCTTTTCTCTGAACTCCCGAGGCATTTATCTTGCTCAGCCCTTCTTTCACACATCTGATATCTCCTAAGCACCCTCGGGGTGGCTGGTTTACTAAGGGGAAGTAGACAAAGTCTGCCTTCATGGAGCTCACATAAGAAGATTATCTCCATGTCTTTTTTTTTTTATTATTATTCTCCAGAGTTTTCGAGGTTCCATTTACCACGAATAAAGAGTGCACATGGGGCTTCCCTGGTGGCGCAGTGGGGGCTTCCCTGGTGGCGCAGAGGCTGAGAGTCCGCCTGCCGATGCAGGGGACACGGGTTCGTGCCCCGGTCCGGGAAGATCCCACATGCCGCGGAGCGGCCGGGCCCGTGAGCCATGGCCGCTGAGCCTGTGCGTCCGGAGCCTGTGCTCCGCAACGGGAGAGGCCACAACAGCGAGAGGCTCGCGTACCGAAAGAAAAAAAAAATTAGCTTCAGTGACGGTCCTGCAGGTGGTAGCTGACTATAAACACAGATTCAATTTGCCCGTGTGCAGGTTGCCTGTGTGACTTTAGGACATTTATTAAACCAGAAGTGGGAAATTTAGAGTTGGACTATTCAGATTATGGAAAACTTCAAGTACTCTGATCCTGCGATCCCCAGCCCCTCTTCCTCTCTCAGATGAGATAGTCCTGCCTTGCTTGAAAACTCTAGGATGACCTCATCTGAGGCAGGTAATTTGCAAAAGGGTTCCGGTTCTCTCTGTGCCCCACACCTAGCACTTCTCATTCCCTCTAGATCCTTAACTATACTCATTCGCAGCATATCCAGAGAACAAGTTGCAAAGTCAAATCCAGAATTCATAAACAGCAAGAAAATGGCAATATTTTGCTAATTTATATTGGCAAAGTCCCAGGAAACAAGTGTAGGAATAAAATCCGAGGATGCTGATCCAGCGAGGGAGGAATGTAATTTTAGAGTGAGCTGAGTGCGTTGATATGTCCATTCAGGGCTGGTGTGAACAGCTGGGACTCGTTTGCTCAGTAGGCTGACTGAAACCTGAACTCAGCCATGACCGATGGTGACAGAACTAGAGATAAAGATTTTCCTTGGTTTAACGTAGAAGTAAAGCAAAAACATAGGGTGATAAGAATGTGGGAGTGAATTTCTCACATGTTACCTGCTCATCCACCTCCTAATTATGTTCCCTGCGAGGATTAGAGGACATGTTCTTCACCAAGAAATGCAATGGTGAAAGGGGGACCACCGTCCTTGGAAAGTGCTTCGATGGCTTACTTCTGTAGTGCAGGGATAGAGGTGGGAGATGTTCCATTGGAATAGACTCCTTGATTTCCATAGAGATGTTGGAATGTCCAAGATGGCAAAAGCCTAATAGGAGCGTTTAATTGACCAGAGGCAATGTGAATACGGTAAGTACAATAGGCAGCAAGGACAAAGTGATCATCAGAATGAATCGACCCACAGAGATCTTGGGCAGGGGCAATTGTTGATGGGTCCCTAGGTCAGAAATAGATGGGCAGATCATTAAGGTTCTACTTGATCGATATTACAAACACAACCCTGAGTATAGTTAAAAAACAAAACCAAAAAGAACCCCAACTTGGATGGTGTCACCATGGGAGCCAGAGCCCTCCCCCAACTCTCAGATAGGAGTCAGTTCACAGATCCTGAACTCCTTGAAGGAAGGAGAAGCTGGGTAGCCTTGAGGATGGGCAATTTGGCCAAACTATTAGCAATTTCAAGATCAGTCTTTCTGCATGCCATTCTATAGTGCAGAAAGAAATCATTCTGAGATAGAAGAGACAGTTAAATCAATTTATAACTGATGCAGTATACAAATTTGAACAATACTGATTCTCTTTAATAATCATGATCATTCATTCAGAAGTGACCCCACATGCAGGTATTAGCATTCACTGCCAATGTGCATCATATGAACTGTCACATGAGGGGGAACAAAGGGAGTTCAGACAGATCTGAAACTTCCTTTCCACTGGCTCTTCTTCAGAAAATCCTGTTTTCTTCTCTCTTTTCATATGGCCATGTATTTTCTCTTGGTGGTCCCTGTTCCTCCTCGTCATTACAGAATACACAGACCAGTTGAACAATACCCTGATTATGGCTTTGTGATCTCCAGACCACAGACTGGATATTTCTCCCCTTACATTCAGTCAGTCCCCTACTCCTCTCCCATACATGTCCTCTCTAACCCCTCTACTACTCCCTTCAATTAGACCAATGGTCCACAAAGTCTTTTGATCACTTGCCATCAATATCTGTAAAAAACCGAGCATGTATCCCAATATTTGTTTATAAATAAAAGCCATGTGAATATGATTTATTATGTACATTATGAAACATACACAGAAATAGAATTCAAAAAAGATGAGATAAATATAAATATTTTCTTCCTCCATTCCAGTGCATTTGGTAGATACCCTGGTGTATGTGTGTGTATCTGGCTTTGAAGATACAAGTTTAGGCCATCAAGATTGCTCATCTAGGCAATGACCCCTAATCATCCATTGGAAGAAATCCCAAGTTCTTTAGCACAGCATTAAGTTCCCTCCTGATTTGGCCCACACCTACCTCATCCCCTACATCCTCCTACATACATAAAAGTTTATGTTCCAGTTGTTCTCAACGACTTCTTACTCCTTACTTATTCTGTGCTGCTCTATGCTTCCATGCCTATGCACCTGCTGTTTCTTGTCCATGAAGTGGACTGTCTCCTCCTGGTGAAACCGTTTATCTTCTCTTTAAAATCTTGCTCTGGCATCATCTTCTTTGTGAATCATTCCTAACCTACACAGAGAGAGTTAATTACTCTTGCCTCCTGTACCATGTCCATGTACACATACCATTTTATTGCCCAGATGTCACATGGTATTGTTTGTATTTACTTTGTTACTTATACTTGAGTGCAATTGATCTCATACTAGAAATTATAGACAATGTCTTATGTATCTAATATGCTTAGCATGTGGCACAGATGAACAAAGTTGCTTGAGGCTGGGGAATGTCATAGCATATTCATATTTTTCATTTTAATGCTTTTCTCCAAGTACTGTGCTTCAGACCTTAGAAATGTAAATATTCATTGACTAACTAAGCAGACAGGTGAATGGATGGATAGGTAGATATATAAGTAAATGGATGAATTAAAAGACAAGGGAAAGGTGTAAAAGTTGTTTTAAAATAAGAACAAGAACAGTCATGAAGAAGAGGGAATATGCCTGTTCTATGATGCCCCAGAGGGCAAGACCAAGTTCAAATACTGTAAGTAACAAGGAAGCAGGTTTTTACCTCAACCTAAGCTCTAATCATTAAAGGGTACAGGCTATTTAGAGTTAGTAAGCCTCTATCTTTTTTTTTTTTTTTTTTGCGGTACGCGGGCCTCTCACTGTTGTGGCCTGTCCTGTTGCGGAGCACAGGCTCCGGACGCACAGGCTCAGTGGTCATGGCTCACGGGCCCAGCCGCTCCGCGGCATGTGGGATCTTCCCGGACCAGGGCACGAAGCCGTGTCCCCTGCATCGGCAGGCGGACTCTCAACCACTGCGCCACCAGGGAAGCCTTGAAGGATGAAATTTTTGATAGGAGTCTTAGTCTATAGTAGCTAGATGTCCACTTGTC
Organism: Monodon monoceros; assembly: GCF_005190385.1. Taxonomy (NCBI): domain Eukaryota; kingdom Metazoa; phylum Chordata; class Mammalia; order Artiodactyla; family Monodontidae; genus Monodon; species Monodon monoceros. The sequence continues at coordinate 59,197,210 of NW_021703774.1, read as the reverse complement.
ATGCAGCACTTGATGCTTAAACTCCTAAATTCTAGGTGACTTTAAAATTTTGTCCTCAACGGAAAAATGTAGGGTATTTCCTCTCTACACCAATTCGCCAACACGAGAGGTAATTCCCTGCTTTGCAAAGTCGTCTAGCATCACGTTGTATTCGCCTTTTCCAACACTGACCTTCCTTGAAATGCCCCAAGACGACGTCATCCAGTGAGTTCAGGGGGCGGTGCGTCCCTGACCACACCCCCTGCTGCCAGAGCCTCGCCCCTCAGCAGTTTTTCCCCTTTTCAGGTGCGTCGTGACGTAAGACGTAGGTCACGCAACCTTGGCAACTGGTCCCGGAAGCAAAACCCGAGGGGCGGAGAAGAAGGCGGAAAGGAGGGCCTGCGTCCGGGTAGGCCGGCAGGGGGCGGGGTGGGGCCGGGCATGGTAACGGCTCGGAAGCCGAGGGGGCTGGGTCGGGGGGAGGCGGAGGCACCGGTGTCGGTAGCCGCCGCCGCTGCCGCCGCTGCTCCAGCCTGTTCCGTGTGGCCCACGCGGGCCCCGCTGCGGCCATGATGATCCACGGCTTCCAGAGTAGCCACCAGGACTTCTCCTTTGGGCCCTGGAAGCTGACGGCGTCCAAGACCCACATCATGAAGTCAGCGGATGTGGAGAAGTGAGGCTCCGGGGCTGGGATTCGGGCGCGAGCCGGGGAGCTGGGCCTGGGCGGGAGGCAGGGCGAGCTCGGCGGAGCCCCAGCCCTTCTCTGGGGGGCGGAGGCTCGGGTCCCTCCGGACGGGACCTTTGAATTGACAACACCAGGAAATATTCCTGTCTCCACCTCCTGTCCTTCGGTTCGGGCCGCCAGGCGCTGCCTTCGTGAAATTGTCACTCCGCCTGGATTTGAGCAGAGCATGATTGTTGCGGTGGACTTTCCCCTCCCGTAGGTCTCTACCTGCCGCAGCCTGCGCCACCTTTAGACTATTTCTTTCTGGGTGGCTATGACCTGTTTTCTTAGGGATTGATAACGGGGATGATATATGTGCTTGGTTTTTAGCATGTCAGGTGCCGTGCCAGGCACGTGAGATACAGAAGATGAAAGACAGCCTCTGCCTCGAGGAATTTACAGTCTTGTGAGAGAGAGAGACAATTATAATACAGTGTGAATTGATATAGGTGTATATGCAGGGTTATTTGAGATTGTTTAAGGGAACAAGGCATCCGGGAAATTGGGATGCCTGAACTGAATCTTGATAAAGTCGGTGGGATGGGGTGGGGCTTGGGGGCCTGTGTAAAGTCGGAAGGCCAGGGAGAGTGACAGCTGTGATGCGTTTGTGATGCCTGAACTGAATCTTGACAAAGTCGGGGTGTGGGGCGGGGTCCGGGGGCACGTGGCAAGCCGGTGGGTCAGAGAGAGTGGGAGCCATGAAGGACTGTTTCTGTGTGATTGGAGTGTGAGGTATCAGAGGGGGAGTACTGTAGTGAGAAGCCAGAGGCAGGTAGGCCCCTGGGCAGTGGAGATACCACTGATAGAACTTTTATGCCAGGCTCAGGAGTTTTGAATTTTATCTGACTACTACCGGGTGCCATTTTATACAAAGGATCGACATTATCAGATGTACACTCTGAAAGATTTCTCTGGAGGTGATGCGGAGGATGGATTGGTGGGCTGCAGGACTGGGTAAGGAAACCAGTTAGAAGGGGTGAGAGGAGAGGTTTTTAGAAGATTAAGTGCCTGAATTTGATGGCCACTTGATAGGAGGAGGAAGGAAGAAGGAGGAATCTATACCCTTGGCAAGATTTCATTGCCATTGGACAAGGTGAGAAACCCAGGAGGAGGAGCAGATTGGGGGCAGGTGTTGGATAGAGGATGAGTTTAGTTTTGTTGAAATATGAGTTGTGTGTGGGTTATAAAGTGGAGGTGTCTTAGGCGTTTATTTTGGAGCTTAAAAAAGATGACTTGTCCATGGATTTAGGTTTGGGAATCATCAGCTTATAGTTGATACCTGGAGCCTTGGGAGTGAATTAAGATCATCTAGAAGTTATCCAGAAGAAAAGGAAAAGGTCATGAGATGGAACCCTAGGGAGCACTGACATTTTAAGATTTAGGCAGAGGGAAGTGACCAGGGAAGAGAAGAGAGTCATGAAAGGATGTTTAGCTTCCTGATTGAAAAAAAAAAAAAAAAAAAGTAACATTCTTGCAGAGTCACTAAGAAAAATTGAGAAAATACAGAAAAGAAAGGGAAAAAATTCCCTTCATCCCACCACAGACTGAGTTACTCTCTGAGTTTTCCTCTCCATATAACTTTCTCTGTTACATATTGCACCATATATATAATTGTGGTATATAAAGCAGTCAGCTTCAAATTGCGGTTACCCATATAATTTACTTACAGACTCCCTAAGAGGTGCTGGATGCATGGAGAGTTCTAAGGGAATCAAATTCCAGATCTTTAGTCTCCTTGTTTATTATTTCTAAAACAGCTCTGCCTGAGTATACTTAGTCCTTTTTCCTTCACAAAAGAAAGGTTTATCTGCTCTCAACCTAAATTTTTCCGTGATGCCTTGCCCTAGGGTATAGAAACCTCTTGGGTGCTATATAAACGAATTAGGGGAAATTTTGGATTAACGAAACTTCCTTTAATGAATTAAGGCATCTTAATCCCATAGAGGCTTCCTGTCTTCCTTGCCTTATAAATGGTCCTACCTATTTGTTAATGGTGAAGCTTGACATTAGAAATGGGGTTAAGATACTCTGTGTTTGGCCTGTGTTTAAGCTACTCGGAATTTAGGACATTTGAAGAAGTGTAAGTTAGTGGCAGTGATTCTTTTACATATATGACTGGAATATTTCATAGGACTACCAGATTCTTTCCAGATACGTTGGGAAAAATCCAGAGAATCACATCTTATATTAGCTCATGTTTGGTATGCATTATCCAGTAAAGTCGTTAAAACTTTACTACTTGACTGGTTTATTTTACTTAGCATAATGTCCTCAGGTGTCATCCATGTTGTCACAAATTGCAGAATTTCCTTCTTTTTAAAGGCTGCATAGTATTCCATTGTATGTATAAAACACATTTTCTTTTCTTATTTTTTTGTTTCTGTTTTTTAAACCACGTTTTCTCTATCCATTCATATGTCTATGGACATTTGCATGGGAGTGTTGATCTCTCTAGTATTTAAAAATTTCTATTTCCTAATAACAAAAGAATAAACTTCGCTTAAATTTATGATGAAAAATTAATGTTATTAGATATCATACTAAAGATGGACAACTTAAAAGGTTAGATCACTGATATGTGCACATATACATAAACACAGAGATAAAATAAACATACAGTGTGCCTGTTTTTTTCTTTACTATTGTATCATAAGCATTTTTCTCCATTATATTCTCCCTTTAAGTATTTTTAATGATTCCATAATATTTCATCATATAGATATACTATAGTTTACATAACCATTTATTTCTTTATAATTAGAGTATTTTCTATTAAAAATAAGATGATTATGAGTATTAATGTGTATAATTTTTTTTTTCCTACATTGGGGATTATTTCTATATTACAGATTTCCCAAAGCTGATATTTTGGGTCAAAGAATATAAATTTGATTAAGTTCTTGGTACTTTTTTCTTAATTTTTGCCCCAGGGTGGAATGTAAATTGATACAGTTCTTCTGAAAATCAAGTGAGCAAGTGCTTGTTTCCCTCAGTGGGTGCTTTTGCTTTTTTTTAAAGCTTGCAACAAGTAGAGAATTTTACTGGCGAAGGTGTTTTCCTACAAGAAACAGGATCTTTAATTGCTATCTCTTCTTCATAGCCAAAATTAATATAATTGTTGTGTAAGAACAAAAAGTTCACCAGAGATAGGAAGCTTATGGAAACATGGGACTGTGGTGCATTAAGTCCTCTCCTGGGCAGTCATGGTGGAATTAGAACCCGTCTTTATTCTTGAAAGTGGTGGGGCTTTGATGATCCAGGAATGAAGTAGATGTTTATAATCAGAATCAATATTTTTTCCATTTAAGGCTTAAGTATTTTAATTTGTTTATGCAGGGTTTTTGCTTGTTTGTTTTTAATATATATACAAGACTTGATTGGTGTGTCTGATTGGAAATAGACTTAAAGCAGTTGGAAAGAGAGTAATTGTGGTCTTGGGATATGCATAGATCCTTTGTTAGTTTTATGTCAGAATATATTCTTTAATATAGCATTATTTTACTTTACCTAACAAGTATAACTATGTAGCTGTTCAAAAATCCAGAAGTCTTAAAAAAGAAAAAAGAAAAAGCCTTCGGTTCTGCTAAAGTAGCTATCATATAACACTTGCACTAAAATTCTGTGCTTTGTTCAGGATCCGTTAGAACTTCATTCAGAGCATATTTACACTTTTGACTCTATTGCATACTTTATAATTGTAACCATATTGGAAATGTAAGGAAGGAAAAGAGTTCCATATAGTCACTTTGCCCTAGTAAATGAATTGTTAGCATTTTTCATGTTCTCTTTTTATTCATTATGCAATTTTAAGGAGTATGATTGTTTGATTTTCCATCCTTTGATAGATAAGAAACCAAATAAAAAGGGATGAGGGTGCTTCAGGGGCAGATACCTACATTCTAGAGTAGCTAGAGTATACAGACTCAATTTAACTTGAGGACATTGTCTTACAAGATTGTTAGATATGATGATCTCTGGTCAGCAAGAAAAGGTAAAATAACATTTTATATGTTTTGTTTAAAAACAAAGAGAAGTGTACAATACATTTTGAAAATTTTCCAAAATCAGTATTAACAGAAAAAAATTGGTACATAAGATAACCAGAAAATCACTTCCATGGAACCTCTGTGTTAGTTGTGCTTTCAGGTTGCAAGGAACGGAGACTCCCGTCCACTCCCCACCCCCGTGTTGCCTCAAGTGATGAGAATTTAATAATACACGAGGAAATAACTAAACACAGGAATTAGCTCAGAAAATGAACAGCAGTTCTTGTGGCCCCAACTACAGATGTCTCTAATCTTCTTGTCACCCTTATTTCTCAGTCTCTACTTTGCTCTATCTGCTTCTCTTGCTATTACTTAAAAATTTCACTCTCCCCTATTCTCTACCTCATGGTTTTGTGTCATGCCATGTCTCTTGGTCTGTGCTTCATTTAACTGTCATTCAGACTTATAAAAAGAGGGATCAGAGTAAGTTTAATTGGCCGTTATTCAATTCAGCATGAGTGTTTCGGGCAGAGTTCTCAGGCTAAAATTCAGGGGTTCCTGCCAGCCCATAGATAATTGCCTTTGGTTGAGAAGCCAAACTTTCATCCCTAAATTGACAGTCCTGGTTGTAACTCAGGGGTTGGGGTCATAAGGCATGGTAACCTATACATTGACCTACTTTTTTCAGAAGTAACGAGTAGCCACTTAAAAGTCTTTATAACAGGGGTCACAGACTCAGCTTTTAAAGGACCAAGGAGACTGGTGAACCAGAGAGCCTATGCCCCACTTGAAGGGGGCAACCTCCACTCAGCTCCAGCCAGTTGGTGTCACGTGGAAATACAGATCCAATGTTGCCAAGTGTTTTTTTTTTTTTTAAGAGAAACTAGAAGTCCAGATTTCTCAAAAATCTCTCAATTTTTATTGGCACCTCAATAATTTTGCCAGTTATTTCAAATATTAAAAAATATATTGTGTAGGCTAATCAAAACACATCTGTGGGTTAATAATTTGTGATCCTGGTCTTATAGTATGTCTAATATAACTTTCTTATGTAACGAGGCTAGCTAGATGAGGTCCAGGTCTTTAAAAGCAGTCTAATATAATGGAAATAGGCCTGGTGTTACCACTTAACTGGCTCTGTGATTTGAGTTAGCTGCTTAAACTCTCTGAGCCTTTCTTAGCTCACAGGGTAGTTTTTTTTTGTTTGTTTTGTTTTGTTTTTTTGCGGTACGCGGGCCTCTCACTGTTGTGGCCTCTCCTGTTGCGGAGCTACAGGCTCCGGACACGCAGACTCAGCGGCCATGGCTCACGGGCGCAGCCGCTGCGTGGCATGTGGGATCCTCACGGACCAGGACACGAACCCGCGTCCCCTGCATCGGCAGGCGGACTCTCAACCACTGCGCCACCAGGGAAGCCCCCCAGGGTAGTTTTGAGGCGCAAATTCAAGTGTCTCAGATGTGATCTCTGATCATCCTACCTAAAACAGTACCTCCCCCATCACCTTGCTTTAATTTTTGTATATCACTTGTTACTAGCTGACATTATATTGTGTATTTATTTGTATATTTATTATCTATCTAATTTAGCCCACTACCTAATACAGTGCCAAAAAGATATACACAGAGAGAATGGATGATGAAACCACTTACAGACTTTACAAATATATCATTTTATTAAATCATGTATTATTTAACTCGTTTAGGAGTAGAAGGTATTCTGTGGGGATCAGAAGGAAGCAAAAGTGCCAACAGTGATATAAAATAATCCTGCTGACTTTTGGTTATACATAGGTTAGCTGATGAATTGCATATGCCATCTCTCCCTGAAATGATGTTTGGAGACAACGTTTTAAGAATCCAGCATGGCTCTGGCTTTGGGATTGAGTTCAATGCTACAGATGCATTAAGATGTGTGAACAACTACCAAGGAATGCTTAAAGTAGCCTGCGCTGAAGAGTGGCAGGAAAGCAGGTGAGAGTCTGGGTAGTTATGGGTTAAACAAAACAGAAAAGAGTTGAAAAAATATTCAGTTGTGATATGTGTATTTTATTAGAATGGCTAGTACTATTATTAAATATGATAGTTGAATCATTCTAGAGTTCATTTTTCTCATCCATAAAATGGAGATTAATTACCCTGCTCTTGAATACTTCTTGAATTAAATTGAATTACAATTGAGCTGAGCTATGTAGGGTTTACTTTTTTGAGCTTTCAGTGTTCTTTAGTGAAGAGGCATTACACTGTGTACTTTAATGTTCCTATTTTTGAAGAACAGTGTTTACTTATGATTTGCGTTGAAAATTTGAGGAGTACTGAAATTAAGAAAAATGTATTTTCCTTCATAATCAAATCAGCAGTTATTTACTTTGTGCCTATTATGTACTAGGTTCTTTGAAAAAAGTATAAGCCTTTAAACCATGTCCTCAGGCAGTGTACAGATTAATTGGAGAGACTACATTATCAGTACATGACAAGTTAAATAACAATAAATGTGCAGAGAAACTAAGACAGATCTTGTGTTAGTGAATTATGACAAGTATATGTATTTAGTAGGATATTTTATATTATCTGTAGAATGTAGTTTGGTGTGATAAATGAAGACAGATGATCTGTATTCTACATCACTGACTGACCCTTCTCATTTTGGTGTTTGAGGACGGAGGGTGAGCACTCTAAGGAGGTTATTAAGCCGTATGACTGGACCTATACAACAGATTATAAGGGAACGTTACTTGGAGAATCACTTAAGCTAAAGGTAAATCTTATTTTTTGCTTTTATGAGTCATTGCCTTGGACAGTTTCAGTGTTAGAACTTTCTAGTAATGGGTTATTTTATGCTGCTACTTTACTTTCTATTGTGCGAGGCTTCAGAACCTAATGTAAAGGGATTTTGCTTGTTGATTATCAGCACAAAATAAAAGAAAGCCATAGTGGAACAATTTTTGCTAAAAATGTGGCTGGTAGCAATGGCAGACTGCCTTAATGTTATCATTATCGCTATCAAGAAGCATTAAAATGTGTCTGTTCTTGGTGTAATGTATTAGGTGATTTAGACAGAACCTGCTAGCTAGTAGCTTACAGTTTTACAGATGAACAGATATGTGGGCAGATAGAAATTTTGGTCAGACAGCTTGGATTATTGTTTTGCCTACACTATGTGTGAACCTGGTGTGACTTCAGGCAAGTTATTTAATCTGACTGGTTTTGTTTTATCAGTAAATTGGATAAACAGAAATGTCTACCTCACAGCAGATATAAGATAAATCTAAGGGAAAATTCCTAATGAATTCTAAATCTCTATATTAATGTTAAGTTGCATCTGTGTAAGCCCTGCTTAGGAAGAGATTCACTTCGTGGTAAATGACCCCAGGACGGTGGAATTGGTAGACCTCATATTGGGAGCTTAGCTACATAGAGCCATGGATACTGCAGGGAACAGACAAAAAAATCCTTCCATTACAGTCTAATGGGGGAGGAAGGTTTTTCTAGTCCATTAATACTTCATAGATTAATATTCTCTCTTTTCACTCCTGATTGAAAAACTTTGCAAAGTGTGTAGGCCTTTTGATATTTCATTTCAAGGAGTGAGGAAACGAGAGCTTGTTTTAACCCAATGCAATAATGATGATGACTTACTTTGTGGGCTGACTTACAAAAGCCTCTGGAGGCTATGAAGTAGCATTAGCTGTGATCAAGGAGCAAGATCCACGGCAGTAGAGACAGGGAGTGAGAGAGTAGTAGGAGGTGAAAGACATGTGCTCAGTACCCTTTATTGGCACGTCAGCCTGTCATGTAATTTGTTCTAAGGTGTTGCTGACAAATGTCAATGCGATCAAACACTCACTAGTGGTAAGGAGCTCAGGCTTTGGCAAACCTGAGTTCAAATCCCAGCACCATCACTTAACAGCTTGGAAAAGCAATTTAATCTTTGCTAAGCCTTAGTTCTCACTTTGGTAAACTAGGGATAATATCAGTTGTGAGGTAGTAAATAAGATAACATGTATTAAGTGTTTATGGCACTGTGTCTGTTAACACAATAAGATGTTAATAAATGGCAGCTGCTATTATTATGATAATATCATATCTCAAATGTCAAGGCAACTAAGTTAATATTATTGAAATACCAAGAGTAAAAGTAGCTATATTGTCTAAATAGTATTTACCCTTGCTTTATGGTCTAAACAGAGTTGATGAATGTGTTCCTTTATTGCCTTAAAAAATAGAGTGACTATTTTCCAGGTAAAATTGTTAGGACTTTGTTGCTTAATTCTCAAAATAGTCTTGTAGGATAGGCATTTTTATCCTTATTTTGTAGACGAAGAAATGGGTTCAAGATCTTAAAGTATGTGTCTCTTAGTAACATAACACCGATGTTAGAGCTTCTTGTTAAGCACATTTGTTATATGTGGAAGATCACTTTCATAGGAACATTTTTTACTTTTAACTTTGTTTTAATACCTAAGGATTTTTTGACCTGTAATATTATTTGAGATTTTAAATTATTTAATCCTTTAGTTCTTCCTTAAAACACTATTCAGAAGCCCTGGTATGTATAGGAAGTGTTTGCCTGTGTGGGAGAAGGTATTTTATGTGTACAGTAAGAATATCAGAGAATGAGGCATTAGAATGAAGCCTTTCCTTTGCCCTTAAATTGTTGGTTTTTAGTTGCTGGGGCCTGTTCGTGTGTGTGTGTGTGTGTGTGTGTTTAATGATTTCTCACTCTTTAGGTTGTTAAACCTATTACTCTGAGTTGTAGCATGGTGTAAGAGGAGAGAGCCAGTCACAGAGTTGTACTGACCTGGCTGGATTCATATCCAGCCTTGTCATTTGTTGTCTGGGCTACCATAGGTACTTCTCTCAGTTTGTGGTATGAGAATGTTATGAGAAGACAGGTTAAATGCCTAATATGTACCTGGCCTATAGTAACCTATCAACGTTTGGCTGTTTTCTTATTAAATAACTAAATTGAATATGCAGGAAAATATAAGTAGAAGACTGCCTCTTCTATTGATACTGCTTTTTAGGAATAAAACATGCTTAGTGTTCATGCATTTTAAAAAGCTTTTTTTTTTTAAGCACATTGGAACATTTGCCCAACTTAGTGTGATTCAGTATCTTGAGCTTTCTTTTTTCCTTTTCTTTTCATTGTGGTAAAAAAATGTGTAACATAAAATCTACTATCGTAGTTATTTCTAAGTGTATTAAATACTGTTAAGTATATTTATGTTGTTGTGCAACTAATCTCCAGAACTTCTTCATCTTGAAAAACTGAAACTCTATACTTATTGAACAGCAACTCCCCATTTCTTCCTTCTCCCAGCACCTGGCAGTCACCTTTCTACTTTCTGTTTCTGTGAATTTGACTATTCTAGATGCCTCATATAAGTGGAATCATACATTATTTGTCTTTTTGTGACTGGCTTATATCACTTAGCATAATGTCCTCAGGGTTTATCCATGTTGTGGCATGTGTCAGACTTCCCATCCTTTTTAGGGCTGAGTAATATTCCATTGTATGTATATACCACATTTTGTTTTTCCATTCATTTGTCAGTGAGCATTTGGGTTGCTTCTACCTCTTGGCTATTGTGAATAGTGCTGCTGTGAACATAGGTGTGCAAATATCTCTTCAAAATTCTGCTTTCATTTTTTTGGGGGGTATATACCCAGAAGTCGAATTGCTGGATCATATGGTAATTTTTTTTAAAATTTTTGGAGGAACCCCTGTACTGTTTTCCATAGTGGCTGTACCATTTTACATTCCCACCAGCAGTGTATGAGAGGTTTTGATTTGCATTTCCCTAATGGCTAGTGATGTTGAACATCACTATGCTTGTTGGCCATTTGTATATCATCTTTAATATCTTGAGCTTTTAAAAGTAACTTTAGGGCAGGAATGTGCTGACATAAACATTGGAAATGAATGGAGTTTATAAGACAAAAGGCAAAAAGAACTGCATATGAGTACTGTATGCTTGTTGATAGTTGTTTTCCTCAGAGGTATGGGTTAACAATTCTGATACTGTTTTAGTTTTGCAAGATGAAAAAGTTTTAGAGATCCATCTTACAACAATGTGAATATAATTTACACTACTGAACTGTACAATTAAATATGGTTAAGATGGTGGATGTCTTGTTATGCCTTTTTTTTTTTTTTTTTGGCCAGCAATTAGAAAAAAAGTTAAACATGATTGCCATGTAACCCAGCAATTCCACTCCTAAGTATACACTCAAGAGAATTGAAAACTATATATCCACATAAAAACCTGTACATGAATATGCATAGCTGCATTACTCATAATAGCTAAAATGTGAAAACCACCCAGATGTTCATCAGTGGATAAACAGAACTGGTATATCTAGACAGTGGAATATTATTTAGTCCTGAAAAAGGAAAGGAAACACTGATACATGCTACAACCTTGGAAACAGTATGCTAAGTGAAAGAAGCCAGACACAAGGGTACATGTATATGATTCCAGAATGATTTGCTGAACAAACAAATCTATAGAAACAGAAATTAGAGTATTGGCTTCCTGGGGCTGGGGGATGTGAGGAATGGAGAGTGACTGCTAATGGGTATGGCAGTTTCTTTTTGGGGTGATGATATGTTCTGGATTAGATAATAGTGGTGACTGCACAGTCTTGTGAATATACTAAAAACCACTGAATTGTACACTTTAAAAGGGTAAACTGTATAGTATGGGAGTTATGTCTCCATTTTTTAAAAAAATAAAAATCATAGTAAAACATAGCAGTTTCACTCTATGTTCCTAATGGGATGTATACACACACACACACACACACACACACACACTACTTTCAGCAGTTTTTAAAAAGGGAATTTAACATAGGGTTCTTAGCGTTTGCTGTTAATTAACTATATGATAAATTTAAAAATATTTATGTCAAGTAATTTCCTTATTATAAGCCTCCATCTGATGTGAGAGAGGTTCCACTTGAAAGATGTGACCAGGACTTATTTTTCTTGTAATGTATCAAGAATATTTGTAGTGCTCCGTATGTTTTTTAAGCTTTCTAAAGATTGTGGAATAACTTAGAAAAGTCCATAAAACATGAAGGTAGAGTTTAATGAATTGTAAAATGCAACCACCCAGGAAAAGAAATAGAACATTGTGAGCACCCCCAAGCAGGACCCTTCCCGATCATAGTTCTTTTAAAAAAAATATTTCCTAGTATCTTTTGAAATTTTCAACCTTAGCTTTTATTTCCTTGAAACTAGTGTGCATTGTTGTTTTACAGTTTGGGCCTCATATTTTCAACATCTAGAGTCCCCAGTGTCTTTTATTGTCTTGTTATTTCTATTGGTTCCGATTTATGGGGTCTAGACTCCTAATATGCTTTCTTATTTTTCTTTGAATCCTGTTTTTCCTCCACAGAGGATTTTTGTTTATTTCTGGTGGGCAGCTGACGGCATTCATAGTCAAGGGCATAGGTTTGCAAACGGTTTCTGTAAAGGATCAGATAGTAAGTATTGCAGGCTTTGAGGACCAGAGTTTATGTTGCAGTTACTCAGCTGTGCTGCTGTAGTCGAAAGCAGACATAGACAATATGCAAACGAATGGGTATAGCTGTTTCTCGGTAAAATTTTATTTATGGACATGGAAATTTGAATTTCATATAATTTTTATGTGACATGAAATATTCTTAAGAAAAAATTTCCCCCAGTCATTTCAAAAATGTAAAAAGGATTCTCAGCTTGCAGTTCATACAAAAATAGGTGGCAGCCCACATTGGCCTGGAAGTCTTAGTTTGCTAACCTCTGGTATGGGGCCAGAGTTTGAGGTTTACTGGGCATGTAATATAAGAAGCTCTGCAGCCAGCATAGCACTTTGAGATGTTATCCCAAAATTGGGAGCAGGGCAAGGAATTCTCCAAGGCCTCTGCCCTTAGTGAATACTGAGCAATTATGGCGCCAGCAGAGCTCAGCCTCTCCTCTGTCCAGTCATTGCTGATGCCTCAAGGCCAAAACTGGAAAACTGTAGGCTCAGTTTCACTTTTCTGGGCTCCAGTCCTCTTCCACATATCAGTCCAGTCATTCTTTAGTGCTTTGACCGTATAATGCTTTTAAGAAGTTTTTGTTTTTTCATCCAGCTTTTTAAATTGTCTTCAGCCAGAGGGTTTGTCCAGGTTACTTATTTTGACAATACCAGAAGCCAAAAATGTTCCATATGTCTTAAGTGTAGCTGTTTTACCTTTTCTTTTCAGATGCTTGAGTTCAGGGAGGAGATAAGTGGAGTTGAGGAAGAGAAAAGGCAGAGAAATACAAAGTTTTAAACATATTTGTCCTTATGAATGAAGAAGATAGTATATAAATATATTGAATTTCCCTAATCCATGTGTTATCTAATTATTTTTTGTCTTTCTCTTTCAAACATTTTATAAGAACAAGTAACTGGCAAAACTGATGGATTCATGTTCACCAATCACTTACTGAAGGCATATATGAAATATTAGTGAAGCAGCCATTTACTAATGAGAAAATTCATGTAATGATTAATTTTTTGGAAGTCAGATGTATCTATAAGGAGGATTTTCAAATGTGTTCCTTTGAACTAAAACTAATTAAAAAGTAAGGAATTTAGAAGTTGTGTTTATTTAATAGTAACTAAAGTTTTATGCTCTTAGGGAATCCTAGAGGCACCAACGTTGGTCTTAAATAGATCACAAATATGCAAGTGATGCAAGGGACTGATTATATATGCTGCCCTATCCCTATCCCTCACGTTCCTTCCCCACTCCGAATTTCACCTTCACGTGTGGTCTCATGTTGGAATAAAATTGCAGAGGGCTAAAATGTTATCTGTAGGTAAACATGGAAGAACTATGGACATTTTTTTCACCTCTTGGGAATCATATACAAACTGCTAGTTTCTTTCTTAGCAACCTTTTCCCCCTCTGCATCACTTAATACTCCCTAAGATCATTTTCCCACAAAATCTATGTACTCTCTTGGACATCCATATCATATTTTTCTAATTCTTGTCCAGTTTTCTGAAACTACTCTTCATTTCTTAATTCTATGCATGAGTCAAACAAATGACCTAGTCATAGCTACTAAGTAAAGTAAAATAATAGCTACCATTTACTGAATTCTTACGGCTTGACAAGCATTGTTGTGTTTATTTATGATACAACTATGTCAAAGAATTGAAAAGCTGAACATTTTGTAGTGAAATTGAATGTAGTAAAGAATGGTATCACAAATCATACTTTCGTGTTACTATTAGGAGACACTTGGATTTAGTGAGCTACTGACGTGACCTGCCTTGAGATTGTTGGTGCTTTTGTTGGGTTATGTATGTTTGTGTCTGGGGGCTACAAAATAATACTTTGAAAAAATAGCTGGTATCCTCTACAGCCCTTTGGAATGCTACGAGTTTCCCTTAGAATTTCTCTGAAAGTTCTTATTTACCTCAGAATTTAAAACACCTTTGTTTGTAGATTTGGGGATCTAAAATATATACCATCATTCTAATGGGAAAAAAATTTTTTAAGTTCCAAATAAATGTCATAAAAGTAGACTTTTATGGCACAAAACTGCTTTGAACTTCTATGATAGTAGTAGTTCATCACATTGACTAATTTTCAGATGGTTAATTTTCTCATAGTCACAATAGAGCACTTGATTTTAATGTGTTCTGTTTAATGATTTTCGTATGAAAGACGATGAATTTTGACTCTGTGTTGTGAAGCTATAATATCAGACATCTTAGGTTTTTCAGGGACAAGGCATATATCTCGTTTTTCGTGTCTACTGATAACACCCAAATTTAGAACCGGGTGCTCTGGCTATGCAGAAAATACTGGTAGGAAAGCTGTCTAAATTTTTTTTTTTTATGTGCCCCTTCTTATATTTTTTCTTTTAGGTTGTACCTACAACAGATCATATAGATACAGAGAAATTGAAAGCCAGGGAACAGATTAAGTTTTTTGAAGAAGTTCTCCTGTTTGAGGATGAACTTCACGATCATGGAGTTTCAAGCCTGAGTGTGAAAATTGTGAGTATTGTGAATGTGTTTAAAATTAACTTCTTCCATTTTTACCATTGGTCAGAAATACAAGACTAACTTGAAATCATACCTTCTTAACGTGATGTCATGCAAAGTTTCACTTGGGTCTAGAATACATCTTGTTAATATCCATCATAAAATTCACGAAATCTTACATTTTATATATTCTGTATATTTTGTATATTGTTAAGACTTTAGCAAATCATTGTTTTGTAGACCTGTCTGGCTACTTTGCTGTTTGTTTATTATTTAATTTAAATGAAAACTGTGACTCAGTTTTCACATTTCTGAATTAAAAATAATTGAAAGGATCTGCAGACAGCACAGTGGGTGTCATTTTATTTTATGTTTTTATTTTTTAAATTATTTTATTTTATTTTTTTATCTTTGGCTGCATTGGGTCTTTGTTGCTGAACGCAGGCTTTCTGTAGTTGCGTTGAGCAGGGGCTACTCTTCGTTGCGGTGCGTGGGCTTCTCATTGCGGTGGCTTCTCTTGTTGCGGAGAACGGGCTCTAGGCGTGCGGGCTTCAGTAGTTGTGGTGCACAGGCTTAGTTGCTCCGTGGCAGGTGGGATCTTGTTGGACCAGGGCTCGAACCCGTGTCCCCTGCATTGGCAGATGCATTTCCTAACCACTGCGCCACCAGGGAAGCCCCTGGATGTCATTTTAAAAAGTCACCCATGTGTCAGAATTTCAGTGCCCTGTTAAAATACACTTTAGTCTCCAGCATGGAAGTGGAAAACAGAAATGACAAGTGTTAATTCCCTCTTTTTTTTTTTGTATTCTTTTCTACCAGTGGAGGACAGACTACTTCCATTAACAGTGTTATTGGTGGAACATGCTAAAAAAGAATAATAAATAGACCCCCTATTTGTTTACTATTAGGTTATAATTGGGTTTCTAACACTTTCCAGAGAAACTTCAACTGAAACTTTTTATTAAATGCCTTATCCTTAAGATCCAGCTAAAATGTCACCTCCTCTATAAGGCCTTCCACAGCTCCCCTAGGCAGAGTCAAATATCCCTTTACCATACTCCTATATGGTACTTTTTTTTTTTTTTTTTTTTGTGGTAGATGGGCCTCTCACTGTTATGGCCTCTCTCGTTGTGGAGCACAGGCTCCGGATGCGCAGGCTCAGCGGCCATGGCTCACGGGCCCAGCCGCTCTGCGGCATGTGGGATCTTCCCCGATCAGGGCACGAACCTGTGTCCCCTGCATCGGCAGGCGGACTCTCAACCACTGCACCACCAGGGAAGCCCTTTTTACTTTTTTTTTTAACCCCTCTATTATAGAACTTATCATAACGACTGCCAAAGACAAGGACCCCAGCATCAAACATTGTTCTTGGAGCATGATTATGGATACTGTGATTTAAATAATAATAAAGAATGAAAACAATAAGTCAAAAGCAGCAATAAGTGTGTTTTAAGCTGAGTTTTTCTGTAGAATCATAGGATTTTGGAATTGTAATGAATTTTTAGAGAATCATTTAGTCTAGCCTCTATAGATGAGGCCCAAAAAGTTAGTTTATCTAAGGTTGTGACACTAATTAGTGACAAAGTTTTCTTTGTACCATCTAACATATATCATTATTCTAGCATTAGATGATTGTTCCTTGTTCACCTATAGCTTTCCCCCAGTTTATCTCTTGTCGTTTAGATTTGTTCATTCTCCAGCTCATCCAGTCATGTACCTTTCCACTTGTCTACCTACCTACGGAATTGACTATGTTGAATGTTCATTATGAGTTTGCATATCTGGATGTGCATTTGTATCCGAGTGCGTAGATAGTCTACAGTGTATACAAGTGGGTAGGTATGTAGGGAGCACTTGTTTTTTGCAGCTGAAGGAGTTGGAGAGGGTATGGGCATAAATGTATTATGTGTGTATCAGAGTAAATAGTAAGTCTCAAGCTGAAGCATAACATCATCTTAAAATGCTTTCTCCTTACCTAGTGTAACTCTTAAAAAGTTATGTGATAGGGTTCCATTTTAAGAATGCCTGGAAGGATTTCATTAGAATAGTGAACTTCCTTTCTGGGTTGGTTTCTTTCTCAGAATGTAACAGATATTGCTGTAAATAAAATAAATGCCATAATTTCTGGCTTAGAGGCAATAGGGTATGGACAAATGAAGTTCTTTCCTATAGAAGCAAAGATTAGGCTGGTAAATATGGATGTAGGTGAGAAACCAGGAATGTGGTGCCTGGGAATCGAAGGGAGTAGGACTTCTCAAGGTTGGCATGGAGGTCAGTTTGCTGAAAAGAGATCTTAATAAGCTTAGAATGGGATGGTGTCTGCTAGACTAAAACATTTGTTTATTGGTTTTAGCAATTAGGATATTGTTCTTCACTGTGGCAAGATCAAGGTAAGTTACATACTTAGGGGGTGAATAAAAGATGCGGAGGTGGAGACAAAGTGTAGATAAAGACCAAACTTTCCTAAAGCTTACTGATATAGGAGGGGAAATAGATATAGCTAAGAGAGAACATGAGGTTGACAGAGGAATGTGTGTGTTTGTGTTTTTAAATACGGGGAAGACTTTAGCATGTTTAGGTACAGGAAGGACTCACTTGTAGACTTGTAGAGAAAGGGGTGAAAATGGCTGGAGTGAGGTTTCTGAGGATGAGTGTGGGAGGAAGAGGAAGGCTTTGAGCCTTTGCTGTATGTGAGACTGATTGGAAAAACTCCAGTCTTCTCCTGTGTTTCTCCTTTACTCTCACACTACTATCCCACTCACAACACTTCTGACACCAGATGTGTGAGTTTTTTCCCAGCACCAAGCAATTCTGTGACACCAGTTGGATGTCCTACAATTTAATCCAGTTCTGACATTATCTACGTGGAAATAACGTCAGGTCCCACTCAGTCCCATGAGACTGCCCTCCCTCCTTCAGATGCCAATAGCAGGTAGTAGGTCCCAGGTTACCCACAATCTCTATTGGACTTGGCTACAAATTGGAGATTCCCATGACATTCTCCTTTTGGATTTGATTATTTGCTAGAACAGATCATAGAACTCAGGGAAACACTTATGTTTACCAGTTTATTAAAGAAAATATTAAAGCAGGGGTCCCCATCCGGGCTGCATGGCAGGAGGTGAGGGGCGAGTGAGTGAGAGAAGCTTCATCTGTATTTACAGCCACTCCCCATTGCTCACATTACCACCTGAGCTCCGCCTCCTGTCAGATCAGCGATGGCATTAGATTCTCATAGGAGCGCGAACCCTACTGTGAACTGCGCACGCGAGGGATCTAGGTTGCACGCTCCTTATGAGAATCTAATGCCTGATGATCTGAGGTGGAGCTGAGGCAGTGATGCTAGCGCTGGGGAGTGACTGCAAATACAGATTATTATTAGCAGAGAGGTCTGACTGCCCAGAGACCATAATAATCAATTGCTTGCAGGCTCATATCAAAACCCTATTAGTGAGTGGCAAGTGAGAACAAGCTCAGGGCTCCCACTGATTCTGCATTATGGTGAGTTGTATAATTATTTCATCATATATTACAATGTAATGATAATAGAAATAAAGTGCATTATAAATGTAATGCACTTGAATCATCCCAAAACCATCCCTCCCTGCACCGGTCTGTGGAAAAATTGTCTTCGACGAAACTGGTCCCTGGTGCCAAAAGGTTGGGGACGGCTGTGTTAAAGAATACGGTTGAAGAGATACATAGGGTGAAGTCTGGGAAGGTCCTAAGCCTAGGAGCATCTGTCCCTGTGGAGTAGAGGTGTATTGTCCTTCCAGTATGTGGGTGTGTTCACCAGCCTGGAAGCTCTTTGAATTGCACGCCATTGGGATTTTATGGAGGCTTCTTCACATAGGCATGATCAATTAGTAATTCCATTTCTAGCCCCTCTCCCTTCTCTGGAGAGTGGAGGTGGGCCTGGAAATTCCAAGCTTATAATCATGGCTTGGCCTTTCTGGGTACCAGCTCCCATCCAGGAGCCCACCCAGAGTCACCTCATTGGAACAAAAGCTGCTTGCTTCTAGTGCTCTTATCGGTTAGGGATTTATAAGGGTTTCAGAAGTCCTATTTCAGAAACCAGGGGTAGAGACCAGTGTATGATTCTCTATTATCTCACAGATACCATGCTAGATAATTATCTATATTATCTGATTTAATCCTCCTGAAAATTCTATGCAGTGAATACTTATTCTTATTTTCAGAAATATTAAGTAACTTGCCCTACATCAGTCATACAATGGATACGTTTGTCTCTCTGCCTTTGTTCATAATCTTCTAGGATCTAGATCATCAGTAGAAGGACTAGCCTTAAGAGAGAGAGATGCTTCTTCCATAGTGATAGGAGGAAGGGAGAACAGGATGCAGTTAAGTCAGCCTCTATGCCAGTGATTCCTAAACCTGGAGTTTTATCAGAATTCCTAGGCACATTAGAGATTTAGTTGTTTTTTTAACACTATAGGACAAAGGATACATACATTGCTTTTATTTGGTGTTTTAACCTTGGCCGGAGGATGGCTAAAAAGTTATTAGAACTGCAAAGTAGTTGATTACGAATGTTTGTTTTTCCAGTTTCCATAATAACTATAAAACACTTAGAAAAGAAATGCTGTTGAAATGTGGAAGATGCTTAAATAAACAAAATAACGTACTTTAGATTCTTGATATTTTTGGATTGAGCCTTTTAGAGTCTCTTAATTTATTTAACTGTTTCAGGTTTTAAAGTGTGTTTTCCACCTTCAAATTTCAACCCAGACAACTTTTATTAAAAAATTATCATAATTTCTTTGTGGTACAGTTCCCTAGTGAGAAAGAGTGGATTTAGAGCTCTGTGCACCATGAGGCCTGGGATATTTTGGATTTACTTCATTGAGTTTATTATGAATTTTGATAACTTTGTGTGAGTGGCATTACCTATATCTAATTAGGAGATATTTGTTTCAGAAATTAATTTTCTTTTGTGTTTCTAAATTAGCTTCTCTCAGCAATGTTTGTTTTTAGGTTAGGATTTTGTGTCTTAACCTACTTCCTTGTTAGGGCTTACAGCTTGTAGGGCTGTGCTCTAACAGAGATTTAAAGAGAAGCTCTTTTTGTGCTAATGTTAGTTTTTAACTTTCAAAGAAAATTAATTTCCTGTCTACCAAACACTGGCAGCACTGTGATGTTCTGTAATGGCTTTAACAGCTAGTGGTTAATTCCATGCTGAGTAGAGTCAAGAGTGAACATTGTCTGCCTTCTGCTCCCATGTTTTATTTAGAGTCCAAGTATACTGGGCAGTGACATATCTTTCATTTCTGTATACAGAGAATTCTACAGTGCTTGTACACAGGTAGCTTTTATTGGATGCGTAGTCCCATAGAATTGTCATATTTTACAGACACAGGGCCCAAGAGATTGTTTCTATACATCCCTTATCTTTGTAGGTGAAAGAGAAGACTTTGGGTCGTTCAGAAACTTGCTCTAAGTTGGTGGTTCTCAACCTTATTGGACCCATTGCTCCATTTTTTTTTTTAACCAAATACTTTAAGCACCCTCTACCTTTTACTATCCTGAAAGAAATTCATAGATAATATAAGCCACCTTCTTTCTAATAAATCAACATAATGTTCTAATTATAAGATAAAAGGGAAATTTAAAAATTGATTTAGAGTAAAATGATAGGAATTTCAATATGTAAATGCATAGTATGACTGTATAAGTAGTCAGATACTTATATTTGCATACTAAATCACTGTGAATGTGACAGCTACAAGTGTAGGCTGACAGATATGCCAGGTATCAGTCAGTGACTCAGATAACACAATCGGGACTGTCATCAGTGATGTAATTTTTCAAAGTGGTGAACAACTCTTAGTGAAGTGTCAAATAAAACAAAGTATAATCTTCCCTTGATTTACAAGGTAATTGCCTTCCTGGAAATTGAGTGAATTTTATATTTATATGTAAAATGGAATTAGGTTCAAACGTCAGATAATTATAAATCAGGTTTTTTTTCACCCACATAAATGCCAGGTGAGGTATTTGACAGTTTTGTGGGATGCAGAATTGGACTTTGTTGTAAAGGATCGTCCTGGGTACAGAACATCTGATGTCTCTGGTCTTTAACTGCTGATTGTTAGTATTGGCTGCTCATCTTTGTGACAACGAAAAACACCCTCAAATTTCCAAACGTCTCCTTGGAGAGAACTACTGCCTTAAAATATACAGCTGAATTGTAGAATTGGGACTAGAACTTGGTCCCTTATTCTTAGTCTCCCCATTGTGCCATGCTGAAACGATACTTCAACTTGCTTCACATGTTATGCCCAGTATGACTGTTAATAATTAATTTTGAAATCTGAAGAAATGTTGCAAATAAGTCTTTCCAATAATTACAAACAGCACTCTGTCAGTGCTAATGATGTGCTTCTCAATTTGTTGTGATACTAAGTTATCATAAGTCAGGTTCTTCCTCTAGCTCTTCATTACCGTAAGTCTTGCTTTTAAGTCTGTTGTTGTTAACCTGCAGAATACAGTTTGACTCAGAGCCTTTTCTCCATCAAAGAGCTTCTAGCCTCTATTTCATTCAGCCAATAGTTAATGAGCACCTGCTGTGTGCTAGCAACTTTTTTAGGCAATAGGGACACAGTGATGAACAAAGCAGGTATTCCCACTGTTGTGGAGCCTACAGCCAAGTGGAGGAGAGAGGCCTTAAGCAAGTAAACACATAAATGAATATGGTTACAGGTATGTTCATTCATTTGTAATGGAGAACTATGAGAGAGAATAACAAGAAATCTCTGTGATTATGAAACAGTAGGAAAGGCCTCCTCGTAGAAGTGACATTTATTCTGAGATCTGAAGGACAAGTAAGCGTTAGCCAGGAGAACAGCTCCAGGTCAGGGAACAGGGTATTGAAAGGTCCTAGGGTAGGAGAGGTTGGCCTGTGGCTGGTGACTCTCCGGGCAGTAAAGCTACTTTGGTTACTAGGTTATCCTTGTTATTTCTTCTTTCTTCATTAACATTGCCCTGTGCTTATCTGGAATTACAGGCAGTTCCCTGAATGTATCTTACTATTTCATGCCCCAGTACTTTTTTTCTTTTTTTGGTACGTGCTATTTCCTCTTTCTAGAAGAATTCTTCCCACCCCAGATTTTCTTTTCATGGTCAGCTCAAAGATTGCCTTCTCTGATTTTCTTCAGCAGGCTTAGCTACTTATTTCTTTGAGTGCTTATTGAACCTTGTGTGTACCTCTGTCATAGCAGCTACCACATCATTTTGTCTGTCTGTTTCCCTCTTTGATAAACTTCTTGAGAATTGAGGTTGTATTTCATTTGTATAAATCCAAGACCTACTATAATAAGAACTTGACACTTAGTAGACAATAGTATTTATTTAGTAAATGGTCAAATGTATTCTTTTTTTTTTACTAATCCTTCATTATAAAACTTTCAAATATGTTCAAAAGTAGACACAATTCTCTTTTATTAAAAAAAATTTTATTGAAGTATAGTTGATGTACAATATTATATAAGTTACAGGTATACAATATAGTGATTCACAATTTTTAAAGGTTATACTCCATTTATAGTTATTATAAAATATTGGCTATATTCCCCATGTTGTACAGTATATCCTTGTAGCTTACTTTATACCTAATAGTTTGTACCTCTTAACACTCTACCCCTGTGTTCCCCCCACCATCCCTTCTCCCCACTGGTAACCACTGGTTTGTTCTCTATATCTGTGAGTCAGCTTCCTTTTTGTTACATTCTCTAGTTTGTTGTATTTTTTAAATTCCACATGTAAGTGATATCATATGGCAGTTGTCTTCTTCTGTCTGATTTATTTCACCGTACCATAATGGTATGGAGTGCATACCATAATGCACTCCAAGTCCATCCTTGTTGCTGCAAATGGCAAAATTTCATTCTTTTTTATGGCTGAGTAGTACTCCATTGTATATATATTACCATATCTTCTTTATGCAATCATCTGTTGATGGAAACTTCGGTTGCTTCCATATCTTGGCAATTGTAAACAATGCTGCTATGAACATTGGAGTGCATGTATTTTTTCTTTTTCTTTTTTTTTTAAAGATTTTTTTGACGTGGACTATATTTAAAGTCTTTATTGACTTTGTTACAATATTGCTTCTGTTTTGTGTTTTGTTTTTTTGGTCGCGAGGCATGTGGGATCTTAGCTCCCCGACCAGGGATCGAACCTGCACCGCCTGCATTGGAAGGCGAAGTCTTAACCACTGGACCACCAGGGAAGTCCCTGGAGTGCATGTATTTTTTCAAATTAGTGTTTTTGGTTTTTTTGGGTATAAACCCAGGAGTGGAATTGCTGGGTCATACGGTAGTTCTATTTTTAGTTTTTTGAGAAACCTCCATACAGTTTTCCACAGTGGCTACACCAATTTACATTCCCAGCAACAGTGTACGAGGGCTCCCTTTTCTCCTCATTCTTGGCAACATTTGTTATTTGTGTTCTTTTTGATGATAGTCATTCTGACAGGTGTGAGGTGGTATCTCATGGTGGTTTTGATTTGCATTTCCCTGATGATTAGACAGAATTCAGTAATGAATTAATATGTACTTGTCACACACCAATTTATGTCAGTCTTTAAAAAAATTTAATTTTTTTATTGATGTAATAATGATTTATAACATTATATAAGCTTTATGTGGACAACATTGTATTTCTGCTTCTGCATACTTTACAACATGCTTATCACCAAAAATTTATTTTTCATTCGTCACCATACAGTTGATTCCCCTTTACCCATTTTGCCCTCCCCCCAACCCCTTCCCCTCTGGTAACCACTACTCTGTTATCTGTATCTATGTGTTTGTTTTTGTTTGTTTGTTTTATTCTGTTTTTGTTTGTTTATTTTTTATATTACACATATGAGTGAAATCATGCTGTATTTGTCTTTCTCCATCTGACTTATTTTATGTAGCATAATACCCTCAGTGTGCATCATGTTATTGAAGATGGCAAGCTTTCATCTATTTTTATGGCTGAGTAGTATTCCATTCTCTATATATACCACATCTTCTTTATCCATTCATCTGTTAATGGGCATTTAAGTTGTTTCCATATCTTGGCTATTGTAAATAATGCTACAGTGAACACAAGGGTGCAGATATCTTTTCAGAGTAGTGTTTTCATATTCTTTAGATGATACCCAGACGTGGGATAGCTGGTTAATATGGTAGTTCTATTCTTAATTTTTTGAGGAATCTCCATACTGTCTTGCATAGTTACTGCACCAATTTAAATTCCCATCAATAGTGTACGAGTGTTCCCTTTTCTCCGTATCCTTGCCAACAGTTATTTCTTATCTTTTTTATAATACCTATTCTGACAGGTGTGAGGTGATTTCTCATTGTATTGTGGTTTTGATTTGCTTTTCCGTAATAATTAGTGATGTTGAACATCTTTTTATGTGCCTATTGGCCATCTGTATGTTTTCTTGGAAAAATGTCTGTTCATCTCCTCTGCCCATCTTTTAACTGGGTTGTCTGGTTTTTTGGTTGTTGTTGAGTTTTACGAGGTCTTTATATACTTTGAATATTATACCCTTTATCAGATATATTATTTACAAATATCTTCTTCCATTCGATGTCTTTGTTTTATTGATGGTTTTCTTTGCTGTGCAGAAGCTTTTTAGTTTGATGTAATCCCATTTGTTTATTTTTACTTTTGTTTCCCTTGCCTGAGGAGACATATCTAGAAAGATATTACTAAGACCAATGTCAAAGAGCATACTGCGTATGTTTTCTTCTAGGAATTTAATGGTTTCAGGTTTTACATTCAAGTCTTTAATCCATTTTGAGTTAATTTTTGTGATGGTGTGAGATAGTACTGTAGTTTCTTTTCTTTTTTTTTTTTTTTTTGTATGTGACTGTCCAGTTTTCCCAGAACCATTTATTGGCAAGACTGTCCTTTCTCCATTGTTTATTTTTTGCTCCTTAGTCATATATTGTCCATATATGTGTAGGTTTATTTCTGGGCTCTCAGTTCTGTTCCACTGATTCATATATCCGTTTTTCTGCCAATACCATGCTGTTTTGATTATTATAGCTTTGAAATATAG
Source organism: Monodon monoceros (assembly GCF_005190385.1). Classification (NCBI taxonomy): domain Eukaryota; kingdom Metazoa; phylum Chordata; class Mammalia; order Artiodactyla; family Monodontidae; genus Monodon; species Monodon monoceros. Next base: position 59,172,434 of record NW_021703774.1, on the reverse strand, counting down.
TTTGAAAAGAGGGAGTATGATACCTCCAGCTTTGTTCTTTTTTCTCAGGATTGCTTTGGCTATTCAGGGTCTTTTGTGGATCCATATAAATTTTAGAATTTTTTGTTCTATTTCTATGAAAAATGACCTTGGGCTTTTGATAGGGCTTGCATTGAATCTGTAGATTGCTTTATGTAATAAGGACATTTTTTTTTTTTTGCGGTACGTGGGCCTCTCACTGTTGTGGCCTCTCCCGTTGTGGAGCACAGGCTCCGGACGCGCAGGCTCAGCGGCCATGGCTCACGGGCCTAGCCGCTCTGCGGCATGTGGGATCTTCCCGGACCGCGGCATGAACCCGTGTCCCCTGCATCGGCAGGCGGACTCTCAACCACTGAGCCACCAGGGAAGCCCTGTAATAAGGAAATTTTGACAAGTTGTATTTTATTCTTTTTGTTGTGATTGTAAATGGGATTGTTTTCTTAATTTCTCTGCCAGCTCATTAGTAGTACATAGAAATGCAACAGATTTTTGTATATTGAACACAGCAACTTTGCTGTGTTCATTTATTATTTCTAATAGTTTTTTTTTTGTGTGTGTGTGTGTGTGTGTATGTAGTCTTTAGAGTTTTCTGTATATAAAATCATGTCAACTGCAGATAGTGACAGTTTTACTTTTTGTCTTTCCAATTTGGATGCCTTTTATTTATTTTTCTTGCCTAATTGCTCTGGCTAGGACTTCCAGTACTATGTTGAATAAGAATGGTGAGAGTGGGTATCCTTGTTTTTTCCTGATCTTAGAGGGATAGCTTTCAATTTTTCACCATTGAATATGATGTTAACTGTGGGTTTGTCATATATGGCTTTTCTTATGTTGAGGTACGTCCCTTTGCTATCCATTTTTTTTAACCATAAATGGGTGTTGAATCTTGTCAAATACTTTTTCTGCATCTATTGAGATGATCATATGGTTTTTTCCTTCATTCTGTTAATATGGTGTATCACATTGATTGGTTTGCATATATTGAACCATCCTTGCATCCCTGGAATAAATCCCACTTGATCATGGTGTATGATCCTTTTGTTGTATTGTTGATTTCATTTTGCTAATATTTTGATGAGGATTTTTTCATTTATGTTTATCAGAGTTATTGGCCTGTAATTTTCTTTCTTTGTAGTGTCTTTGTCTGGTTTTGGTATCAGCATGATGTTGGCCTTGAAAAATGAGTTAGGAAGTGTTCCCTTCTTTTCAATTTTTTGGAATAGTTTGAGAAGGATAGATATTAAATCTTCTTTGAATTTTTTTTTTTTTTTTTTTTTTTGCGGTACGCAGGCCTCTCCCTGTTGTGGCCTCTCCTGTTGCGGGGCACAGGCTCCGGACGCACAGGCTCAGTGGCCGTGGCTCATGGGCCTAGCCACTCCGCGGCATGTGGGATCTTCCTGGACCGGGGCACGAACCTGTGTCCCCTGCATCGGCAGGCGGATTCTCAACCACTGCGCCCCAGGGAAGCCCTTTCTTTGAATATTTGATAGAATTTAGCTGTGAAGTTGTCTGGTCCTGGACTTTTTGTTTTTTGGGAGCTTTTTGATTACTGTTTCCATCTCTGTACTAGTGATTGGTCTATTCACATTTTCTGTTTCTTCATGATTCAGTCTTGGAAGTTTGTATGATTCTAAAAATTTGTCTGTTTCTTTTAGGTGTCCTATTTGTTAGTGTATAGCTGTTCATAATATTCTTTTATAATCCTTTGTATTTTTGTGGTATCCATTGTTATTTCTCCTCTTTCGTTCCTGATTTGATTCATCAGGGCCTTCTCTTTCTTTTTCTTAGTGAGTCTAGCTAACGGTTTGTCAATTTTGTTTGTCTTTTCAAAGAACCAGCTCCTAGTTTCATTGATCTTTTCTATTATCTTTTTCATTTTTATTTCATTTATTTCTGCTCTGCTCTTTATTACTTCCTTCCGTCTACAGCCATACCACCCTGAATGTGCCCAATCTTGTCTCTATTACTTCCTTGCTTCTACTAACTCTGGGCTTTATTTGTTTTTGTTTTTCTAGCTCCTTTAGGTGTAAGGTTAGATTGCTGAGATTTTTCTTGTTTCTTGAGGTAGGTCTGTATTGCTATAAATTTCCCTCTTAGTACTATTTTGCTGTATCCTGTAGATCTTGGTATGTTGTATTTTCATTTTTATTTGTCTTCAGGTAATTTTTGATTTCTCCTTTGATTTCTTCATTGATCTAATAGTAATATTTCAGTAGTATGTTGTTCAGTCTATACATATTTGTGATTTTTCCAGTTTTATTCTTGTAGTTGATTTGTAGTTTCATTCTATTGTGGTTGGAAAACATGCTTGATTTGTCTTCTTAAATTTATTGAGACTTGTTTTGTGTCCCAACGTATGTTCTATCCTTGAGAAAATTCCATGTGTACTTGAGAAGAATGTGTATTCTGCTGCATTTGGATGGAGTGTTGTGTACAATTCTATCAAATCCATCTAGTCTAATGTTTTATTTAAGGCCGCTAATAGTAGGGGTGTTAAAGTCCCCTACTATTATTAGTGTTGCTGTCAATTTCTCCCTTTAGGTCTGTTAATTGTTTCATATATTTTGGTACTTATATGTTAGGTACATACATGTTAATCACTGTTATATCTTCTTGATGAATTGCCCACTTTATGGTTAGATACTGTCCATTTTTGTCTCCTGTTGACCTTTTTGGCTTGAAGTCTATTTTGTCTGATATGAGCATGGATACCTCTGCTTTCTTTTGGCTCTGTTTGCATCGACTATCTTCCATTCCTTTACTTTTAGCCTGTATATCTCTTTAGAGCTAAGTGGTGTCTCCTGGAGGCAGCGTATAGTTGGGTCTTGTTTTTTAACCCATCTAGCCACTCTCTGTCTTTCAATTGGTGAATTCAATCCATTTACATTTAGTGTGATTATTGATAGATGAGGATTTAGTCCTGCCACTTTATCTTTTGTGTTCTGGTTGCTCTATATTTCTATTGTTTTTCCCTGTGTTTCTGTTTGCCATTTTGTGTTGGTGATTCTCTATTAAACCTTTCTCAAATTCCTCTTCTTTTTGTTCTGTATCTCTGCTCTATGTTTATGTTTTGTGGTTACCCTGAGGTTTTTATTAAACCTCTCCTAGAGAAAATAGTCCTTTTCCTGCCGATAGCATCTCACCTTCTTTTACCTGTATAAATTCTGTCCTTTTCCTCTTCCCTTTTTATGTTTTTGTTGTCTCAAATTATCCTTTTTCATGTTGTGAGTTTGTTACCAAACTGAGATAGCGATAGTTATTTTTCTGCTTTCTTTAAAACCTATTCTGATAAACAGTTGCAATTCTCTGGTTCTGTCTATTTATCACCTTGCTCAAAGTTTTGTGTATTTTTGCTCTTTTGTTTCTAGTAAAAGAGCTCCTTTTAACATCTCTTATAAGGCAGGTTCATCTAGTGTTGATGAACTTCCTCATCGTTTGTTTGTCTGGGAAAGTATTTCTCCTTTATATCTGAATGACAACTTTGCTGGATAGAGTATTCTTGGGTGACAATTTTTGTCTTTCAATATTTTGAGAATGTCATTCCACTCCCTATTGGCATGTAGGGTTTCTGCTGAGAGATCTGCTGATAGCCTAATGGGAGATCCTTTGTAGTTACTATCCTTTTTTCAATGGCTGTCTTTAAAATTCTGTCTTTGTCATTGACTTTCAACAGTTTTAATATTATGTCTTGGAGAAGGTCTTTTGCATTGAGGTGGTTAGGTGTTCTCTGAGCTTCATGGACTTGTATGTCCAGTTACTTCTCCAGGTTTGGGAAGTTCTCTGCTGTTCTTTCTTTAAATAATCTCTCTGCTCCCTTCTCCGTCTCTTCTTCTTTTAAGATACCCATTATCCAGTTCCTAAAAGAATCACAGAGCTCTTGTAGAATTTTCTCATTTTAAAAATATCTTATTTCTCTTTCCTTTTCTACTTGTATCATCTCTAGATTTCTACCATTGAGCTCACTAATACTCTCTTCCATATGCTGTGCTCTATTTCCAGTGTCTTCTAATGCATTCTTCATGTTGTTTACTGAGTTCTTCAGCTCCAGAATTTCTGTTTGGTCTTTTAGAGTTTCAGTCTTCTTGGTAAAGTATTCCTTCTGCTCATTAATTTTATTTCTGAGCTCATTAAACTGCCTTTCTGAGTTTTCTTGTATCTCGTTCAGTTTCTTCATGATAGCTACTTTGAATTCTCTATCAGTTAGATTGAAATATTCTGTGACTTTTAAGTTTGGTTTCTGGAGATTTGTCATTCTTTTTGTCGTATAGTATTACTGTGGTTCTTCATGGTGCTTAATGAAATGTTCCTCTGCTTGTGCATTTGAAGTTAAATGACAGGTTAGAAGTGAGAGTGCTTTCTTTTGTTCTTTGGTAGGTGGTGCTGTAACACAAGTTTTTGGTTTCTCTTATCTGTGCTACCTCTGGTTATTTTTGAGAATTGGCACTTTCCAGCCCCCACTGTCTTTGTAAGAGGTGTGGCTCCATGCCTTCTTTGTCACTTCTTGTGCCTCTGTGGTAGTTGCTGCTTTGCTTCTGCCTGAGCTGCTATGTCATGAGGATGGTAGGCTCTTCCCTTGTGTCTGGGATCCCCTGAGACACAGGCTCTGCTGCGGGAAGAGGAGGATAATTGGAGGGGAGCAGGGTTGTGCAGGCTCCTCCACCATGTTGAGTGTCATAAGGGTTCTGCTACTGTGGATGGGGGCCAGGGCTGTGGGAGGGACAGGGTCCCAGGCCCCACTTCCACTGCTTCCCAGTTACCTGTGGCCACGGGCGCTCCCACAGTTGGGAGACCAAAGTCATGTGTGCTGGTTCTCCTGCTGCTACTGGGTTTTCTGAAGCTGTGGGCTCATCCGTCTCGGTCATAGGGCTGGGATTGCAGGCACCGACTTCACTGTTCCCTTGGTTCCGCCTCCTCCATGTGTTCCAGCCCACCCACCTTTAGATATACAGATGTGTGGAATTCTCCAGTGTCCTGTTGAGTTGGGCAGAGGTATACCTTTGTTGAGTTGTGGATGTTTTGCGGGCTGTAGATTGAAGGGGAGAGACAGAGGTAGCCATGTTTCTGACAGCACTCCCATGAGGGATATTCTTTTGAAAGACCTGAAGACCCCACACCTCATCCATCCCCTCCCTCCCTGCCACCAGGACCCACTCTCCACTAACTCTGACTTTCTTCAGTGGTAATACTTGGAAAATAGAAATACATGGATGTGACACAGATCAAAGATGTTAAGAATGTGTTATAGTGATCTCATAAACCAGACTTTGGCAGTATGAAATAGTACTTAATTGGTTGCACTGAATTAGAGCATACCATTAAAGCCCTCTTGTCTTTATGTAAAGTTAATAAAAGATGAGTAGCAGCAAAGAACTAGGTTGTTCTTTCGTTTTGATATTACTGGTATTGACATTTACTATAAGTACAATTATTTTTTTCACATTATTTAGGTGAGTTTTAAATCTTTTTAACCTCATTATCTTTTGACCTAGAAAAAATATTTTTCTATTGTAGGAAACTGAAACCAGTATGTTACGTAGTATGAACAAGGTTTTGAGCCTTGGTTGGCGCTAGGGCAAAGAACCTCTAGTTCAGAGAGTTTTATATAGGGCTAATTCAGCCTTCCTCCGATGCCTTAAAAATGTTTTTTCTTTCAGCAAAGTAATACAATATTTAATTTTCATAAAATACTTTTTACGTTTTTCTTTTCCAGAGAGTAATGCCTTCTAGCTTTTTCTTGCTGTTGCGGTTTTTCTTGAGAATTGATGGGGTGCTTATTAGGATGAATGACACAAGACTTTACCATGAGGTATCTATTCTCATTTAATGAAAGTACTAATTGACATTGAGCTTGTTCATGTTTTTATGTTGTCAGTCTGACAGTTTGAAATTCAGTAGTGCTTTATATTATATGGCTATTTGTCTAACCTTTAAGATTGGGTGTGTCATATTCACTGTTGACTGCACAGTTATCGAAACATTAAATCTTCTTTTCCAAAAGTTCTACGAGTTGAACATGTTTTCCAAAAGACACTCCCTGGTAAAGGGGAGGCTGATGCTTTTTAAAAACCTCTTAAACTTAATCTCTTTAAGAAAACTGTCCCTTAACTCTTACTTTTTTTGTAGTATGTGTTGTTTATGTAATATCCTGATATTAGAAATACCAATCTCATGGCCTCCAGAAATTTGTATTATACAATTATTTTGATAGTTGTTTTAATATTTGAAAGCTCTGTGCTCCATTTCAAGGAACTGTTAACATACGAAGTTTTTAAAAAAATAAGTGAAGAAAGTAGGGGGGAGACTTAAATTGAGTCATGAAAATTCTTCTTGTAGCTTTATAGCAGCCTATCCTTTCTGAATGAATTTTTAACGTCATATTTGTGATCACATAGAATGACGAATGAAAGAAGAAACCAGCAGTATCAGTCAGGGTAATCGTAGTAATAGTTAACTCTCCTAACAACCCTATGAAATAGATGCTATTATTATCTCTGTTTTACAGCTGAGGCAACTAAGGCAAAGAGAGATTAAGTAACTTGCCCAAGTTATACAGTTAATAGGTGGCAGAACTGGAATTTAAGCCCAGTAAGATGCGATTGGATTGGTATTTTCCTAAATCCTGCACTTTCTTTTTCTTTTGAAACAACATGGTCACTGTGATGGATCTTTTTCTTTTTAAAAGTGATAGTAAAGTACTAAAAATAAGCTATACTTTACTCCCTCAGAAAAAATGAAATCTAAATTTTTAGAAATGCTTATACTTTAACTCAACAATATTGATTTTTTTTTCAGAATTTATCCTCAAAAGATTCTTACATACAGTAACCCACAAATATTGATCAGGCAGCTGTATAGAGTTGTATATATAAAATATTCATGGCAATGCTATTGTTTATAATAGCTAAAAGGAAAGAAGGAAGGCGCTATAATGCCCATTGAATGAGCATTGATTAAATGGCCATTTATATCCTGTTGGCCTACAACAAATAGACTGCCAGATATTTCTCCAGCAAAGTTGGAATTATTCGGGATCAGCAGAAAATTGCAATTCAGGTCTGTAACCATGGTGAGCCATGTGCAAGTCCCCACATGGCAAGGGAAGGAGAATGCTTTTATAGAGAGGAAAAGGAAAATGGGAGTGCTACAGTAAAGAGAGAATCCATGACTTTCCATTGGTTGAGTCCTTGCCAGGAAATAAGAGGAGTCTTTCTTTTTTCTGTTGGGCTCTGCTATGGTTGCTGGGTATGAGAGCTCCCCATTCTAGTCTCCCAAATCTATTTAATTGAGGTTTCTGTTTATTAATTTTTTACAGTCCATATAGTAGAAAAATATGCAACCATTAAAATTAATGGCAGAAAGTTGTTTAACTGATTTGGAAAGATGCGCATATTAATGTTGACTTTTAAGATGCAAGTATGAATCTATATAAGATTTTATGTAGAGATTTATAAATGTTAAGGTTAGTGTTATCTGTAGAGATTGTGATTGCTGATTTATACTCTATACGTTTATAGTATTTGATTTTTTTTAACAATGAGCATTAACCTGTTTTGTTGATATAAAAGATTGAAACTTTAAGGGAGCATAATCTTGTGATTTTTCTTTTATTAAATAATGTTTTACCAAAAAAACAAATTGTAATAAATTGCTTTCTAAAACCTCACTTTAAAAAGTCTTAAATGGGAAAATTGAAGTACCAAAAAAGTGGCTGTAAATAAACAATTTGATAAGAATTTATTAGAAATGGGAAAGAATAAAACTTGTTTAAACTTTTTTGGGGAGGAACATAAAAGTAGCCACAGTTATGTAGGTAGATGGTAATATAGCTTAAGGAAAAGATGTAGTTCCAAACTTGAAGTAATATTAAAATCTCTTGCATATCTCATTTACAAACATACACATTTTCTTTCAAAGTAAAACCTTTGCTTGTGTTTTTCTTACATGATAATTATTAAATCTGTTTACATATGTGTATCAGATATTAATGTGATTTATAGAGATTGGAATTAATAATTCAGAATTCTTGAATTAGTTATCTCACTGTAGAATTAGATGTTCTTATCAGACTTAATGGTACTTTCACAACCTGTTCTAAAATGTGGGCAGTTCTGTTTAATAGAAAGGATTTTGTTAATCAATATAAATAAATTTATTGCAATTTTTTTGATTCTTAAACATAGGCTGACAAGACCTACATGTTACGAGAATATACATCACGAGAGAGCAAAATTGCTAATTTAATGGTACAGTATTTAAATATCAGTTTTTAGAAGTTAAATTTTAATGTTTTATTTTAAGTATGGTATTCCCCCCATGCCCCACCCATCCACCAAATCTACATCCCTAAATCCATTCATTTACCTAATAGGGCTCTATAGGAGAAATCCTATTGGAGCATATTTTTTCTGGAACTTATCTCAATTACAGTTAGAGTTGTTAGGTACCTTAACCATCATCCAATCCGATTTCCACATTTTATTTTGGAAAAACTGAGACCCAGAGGTGTGACTCCAAGTCGCACAGCTAGTTGGTGGTGGAGCTGCAATAGGATGTTCTTTCCATGACTTACTTTTGGGGGCATAATCTCCCCTGCTTTTTTTTGCTCCCCTGGGACTTGTAAAGGGTTTCTACAAGTCTATAGCATTTGATAATGGGTTGTTTAAAAATTGATACCTTCCTGCTAACTTGATATTTTTTATTCACTCTTAGTGTTTATTTCTGTCTATATATAGAATATACATAGGTTAGAAAAGTTATATAGGGTCTCTTGTAGACCACATATTGGCATCTAACTGGAGGCTAGTGCTTTCAAGGTACAAAAATAACAGGAAAAAGGGATTAGATTAAGATGTATTAAATTCTTAGAACATTTATGGGAGCATTATAAATGATATATCCCTATGATCTTTGAGGAAACCATCTAGTAACAGAGCTGAGTCAGTAACAAGAGATATCTGATATTATTAGGAACACCTGATGATGCGCTCGCTCTCTCTCTCTCTCTCTCTCTCTCTCTCTCTCTCTCTCTCTCTATATATATATATATATATATATATATATATATGGCATCTCATTTTAAAATTGGCATGCTTTAGGAATGCTTGAACGAAAGCATTTTCAAAACTATCAGTGCAGTAATTTAATATATGCTAATATGATTTATGTATTTCCTAGCATGTTTCACCTTCCCTCTTCACGGAACCTAATGAAATATCACAGTATTTGCCGATAAAGGAGGCAGTTTGTGAGAAGCTAATATTTCCAGAAAGAATTGATCCTAACCCTGGAGACTCAAAAGAATGTACACCTGTGGAATAGAACTTATTACAACATATACTGACCGTGGAATCCGACTGGAGACCTTGGGGCTATTTGGAGGGGGTATTTTTATTATGAGAATTAATTGCCTTGTCTATGTGCAGATTTTCTGTAGCCTTAAAGGAAAAATAAATAAATAAAAGAGTGTCGCAGGCAGTTTCCACTCAACTGCTGTTGTACTCTCTGTCTTCAAATTCATATTCCAGAAATTTATATCTTCTGGAGTTAAATTCAGATTTCTAAATTGTCACAAAGTGGGGTCTCACCAGTAGGGGGTGATGTGTGTATCTCTCAGAAGCAGTGGCCATAACCTGTGTCTATCATGAAACACTATCTTCTACCACGAGGAAGTTACTTTAAATCAGTGAATCGTAACACCTTGTGACTTTCATATGATTCCTAATTGTTCACGTTGATGTAGTGGCACTTTACCTTGGGTTTTTTGGTGTTTATTCACACTTCTGGAGAGTCATGACTTGCCTCCTAGGAAATTGATCTCAAATGATCTGTACCCAGAAATTAAAAAAAAAATTACCCTCCTAAATTTTAATTGGCTTTTGAAGTTTAAAGAAAGTTTCAGACATAGAAACAAATAAACAAGGTTTTTGGAGAACTTAAGGTGTTATGTCCATGGAAACACACAATCATGGTTTGCCACTGACAGGATGTCAGAGCTGTCTCTCCTCCATCTTTAGGTGCTTTTTCTTATGTGTGGTTCTATTTGTACTGACGTTTTTTACTTCCAGCTTCCACGCACCCTCAGAGTGAATAAATCTTTTGGATATTGAATTTGATATTGGTCCTAAAAAGTTTGAAGTGTTAATATGGATTGTTTTAAGCAAAAATTACATCAGCCTCTGAAGCAACCAGATTAATTTTCTGCCTAAAATATTTGAAGGGTAGCTGTGGAGGAGGAAGGGGCTTATTTTAAAATCTAAAAGCCATTTTTTCTTTTTTAAATTCATGTTTTTGGGAATTCCCTGGCAGTCCAATGGTTAGGACTCCACGCTTTCACTGCCAAGGGCCTGGGTTCAGTCCCTGGTCAAGGACCTAAGATCCAGCAAGCCGTGCAGCATGGCCAAAAAAAAAAGATTCATGTTTTTAACATTACAGGGGATCCAATAAAGTGTAATTAATTAGTACAAGATCTAGGTAGTACAGAAAGTTTACAAAAGTAAATTTGAAATCCATTTGGTTATTTTGATGGTGACCCTTTAAACATTTTATATTCTTTTCTGCCTTTTAAAATGGTGTCCATAAAGTAGCAAGTGGTTATAAAGCACCAAGTAAGAAATTACTTTAAATGGATTTAAAAAAATATTTTTTTTAAAGGGCAGGGGAAAAGAATTACCCCCTTTTTTTCTTGTTTGAAACAGCTCTTGTACATATTTCCACTTGATACATAAATCATTAAAGAAGAATATTTAATTGTAAGTATTAGCAAAACTCTTCAGGTATTAGCCTGAAGATAAATTTTAGTGAAACAAATACAGTTGGATATTCATCATTACTCAGACTCTGGTGTGTTGTTGTGTATATTGTTTTTTTAGCTAATTTTATTAGCTAAATTTGGTCACAAATGATTTGGGTATTTGTTTGCTCTCTGCTACATCACCTTCAAGGTATAGGAAATCAGGATTTTGTTGGCTTTGAGAAAATACGTGGCATGTTCACTGTATGTTAAGTATACCGGTACTTAATGTTTTCCCTTAGGACAGAAAAGTGTATATATTGTACTCTGCTTTCTGTTTATTTGCCATGCAGATTTGAACAGAGCAGACTCTTTAGTCATACAAATTATTAAAAAATGAAAAACTGTAATAATATTTATTAGTTGAATTAGAGGTTTCTGGGCAGCATCATATTACACATATATTTTTAACTTGATTCAGATGTCTTAGTCCCTGAGTCAGTCTTAAATTACTTATTTTGAGAATCCATTGTTAAAAATTGTAGAATTGACTGTTCTATAGAAGAAGGTGGGAGGTGGATAGGATGAGTGTACTTTTGAAAGCTTCATTAGTTTATTCCTGTGGAGAATGCCAAGAAAACTTATATTTGCCCATTGCTAAACAAGACATATACCATTTTATATTTATTTGTTCCAAGTGTCTTTTTGTAAGAGGAGAATAAACAATAAGTAATTACCCATCTGTGTTTTGCTATTTCATTTACTTTCGTTTTTCTTGAAGCTTAATTAAAAAATGGTTTGGTATACCTTTCTTGTTTGTGCTTTATGTTTTGAACTTGGTCAACATTATAGCCAGATTCTCCAGACAGATTGTAAATGAAAATCTAACAGATAGTCCAGAATATAATCCTCCAGTTTAGCTACTGGGCTCTTGTTCTTCCTCTCCCTCTGTCCCCTAGTGTGGGTTGGCCAAAAAGTTCATTTGGGTTTTTCCATAACATCTTATGGAAAAACCCAAATGAAATTTTTGCCCAACCCAGTACTTCTGTGGATGTTTTAATTAGCCATTGTTTTCTCTATGATAGATTAATGCTTTCTGCTTTTGAAAATATAAATATTTGCGGTATGTATCATTCCATTTAGTTTTAAGTACTGTCCAATATGGTGCTAGGTAGAGGGGTTACAGTAATGAAGAGATTATTCAGTTGGCCCTCCGTATCCTCAGTTTCTGCATCTGCGGATTCAACCAATCATGGATTGAAATATTGAAAAAAAAAATTCCATGGGGCTTCCCTGGTGGTCCAGTGGTTAAGACTCCGTGCTCCCAATACAAGGGGCACAGGTTCAATCCCTGGTAGGGGAACTAAGATCCTGCATGCCCCGCGGCGTGGCAAAAAAAAAAAAAAAAAAATTCCAAAAAGCAAAACTTGAATTTGCGGTGTACCCGGCAGCTATTTACATAGCATTTACATTGTATTTACACCTATCTACATAGCCTTTACATTGTATTAGGTATTATAAGTAATTTAGAGATGATTTAAAGTATATGGGAGGATGTGTGTAGGTTATATGCAAATACATCATCTTATATAAGGGACTTGAGTATCCTCAGATTTTGGTGGGGGGAGGGGACTGGAGTCAATCCTCTGTGGATACTGAGGGATGACTGTATTATATGTCTTCATGGAGTTAAAGTCTAATGGAGGAGACAAAGTAAAAATAATTACAAATTTTAGTAATTGCAATGACAGAAATAATACTGACTTTAAAGAGAATAACAAAATCACCTTTGGTAGAAGTAGAGTTCTACCTGGAAAAGCATGTATAAAGCCTCAAGAGAATGTCACTCCTAACTTACCCAGGAGAAAAATCTGGGTAATCTATACAATTAGTTTTTCTTGAGCATATCAGACAGCTGAGGTTGCAAAGCAAAGTAAACTAAATCCCAAAGAGTGATAAGCCCTCCAACAAGAGGTGGAAACTACCAATCATTTCATCTTAGAGCATGAGAGAAACAGGTGGCCACTGTACGTACAAGCAGGTAAGAAAAAAATTAACTAAAATTTTAATAAATTCTGAAAGGCTTAGTATGGGCTAGTTTGTCAGTTTGGAAGAGCTGAGAGTCTCAAATAAGAGGACTTCATATGCTCACACAGGTTCTTTCCCAGGGGTCTACCCCAGTGCTCACAAGAAACACTGGGGCAGGGCAGGGGACCAGAAAGTCCCTGTCAGTGGTTCAAGCGTGCAGGAGGTGATTGGCTGCTGCTGAGGGATAGGTATGAAACCCTGCCCATTTGTCCTAGACCCCTCTTTTGAAGGATGCAAAAGACTTAAGCTGCTGGGGGAAGAGCAACAAATATCACCCCCCAGGACCCCAGCAAAATCCATTATTTCTGGGGGAGGAATAAAAGCAAAACCCATCTGCTTCTGGGAGGAGGAATAGGAAATGCTCTGCCTTCAGGCCACGAAGAACCATTACTGCTGGAGAAGGAGTATAAGCAAGTAACCTCTGACCTTGGAGGAGGAACAGAAAAACCTGGGCCCAGGATACTACATGGATAGCAAAAAGAGAAGTCTACCACTGGGAGATGGGCATGAAATTCACACAACAGTAGAATGCACATTGTTTTCAAGTGCATCTAGAACGTTCACCAAGATAGAGAATATTCTAGGCCATAAAACCTCAACAAATAAAACACTTGAAATCTTGTGAATTATGTTCTCTGACCATAACAGAATTAAATTAGTAAAAACCAGTAACAGATATCTGGAAAATACCCAAATAACCTCTGATGAGAGAAAGAAGTAAAGGGAGACAAATACCATGATCATAGAATGAAAGACTCAAGATGTTAATATGCCAGTTCTCCCCAGATTGGCCTACAGAATCAATGTAATCCCATTCAAAATCCTAGGCGGCTTTTTCATTAGACATTTTTAAGATGATTCTAATATGTGTGGAAATCCAAAGAATCTAGAACAGCCAAAACAATTTTGAAAAAGAATAAAGTTGGAGCACTCAGATTACCTGATTTCAACATTTAGAGCTACAATAGTCAAGACCACATGACAATTGTTTTAGGATAGACATACAGATGAATGGAACAGAATAGTAAATCAAGAAAGAGACCTAAAGATCTACCTTGAACAAAAATGCCAAGGTAATTCAGTGGAGAAACGTTAGTCTTTTTTTTTTTAACGTTTAAAAATATTTTTATTGAAGTATAGTTGATTTACTATGTTGTGTTAGTTCAAGGTGTACAGCAAAGTGATTCAGTTATATATATATGTATATATATACACACATACATACATATATACTTTTTTAGATTTTTTACCCTTATAGGTTATTACAAAATATTGAGTATAGTTCTCTGTGCTATACAGTAGGTCCTTGTTTATTTTATATGAAATTAGTCTTTTCAACAAATGCACTGGAACAATTAGACATCCACATGCAAAAAAAATTTTTTTTGAACCTTATTTCACACCATGTACAAAAATTAAATCATAGACCTCAATGTAAAACCTAAAATGATGAAAGTTGTGGAGGTAAACAAAGATCTTAGGTTTAGACTTTAAGTTTCTTCAATAAACACAAAAAGCATTGAACATAAAGAGAAAAAAAATGATAAAATGGCCTTCATTAAAATGAAAAACTACTCTGAAAGATACTGTTAAGGATATCAGTGGATAACCCACATACTGGAAGAAAATATTTGTAAGATACGTATTTGATAAAGGACATATCCAGAATATATAAAGAACTCAATAATAAGACAAATAATCCAATTTTTAAAGTTGTGGATGGTAAATAAGCATATGAAAAGATGCTAAAAAGAAAAAAAAAGATGCTAAAAATTCATCAGTTATTAGGCAAATACAAATGAAAACTTCAATGAGATATCACTACACCTATTATAATAGCTAAAATTTTAAAATCTGACAATACCAATTGGCAGTGAAGGTGTGAAACAGCTGCAGTCTCACACACACATTGCCAGGGAGAATGTGAAATGGTTCAACCACTTTGGAAAATAGTTCGGCAGTTTCATAATAACTTTCACCTACCATTCAACCCAATAATCCTAGAGAAATAAAACGCGTCAACACAAAGGCCTATGTACAAATGTTTGTAACAACTTTATTCATAATTGCTAAAAACTGGAAACAATCCAAATGTCCAGATAAACAAATTATGGTGCATCTTTACTACTCAGCAATAAAATGGAACTAACTACTAATACATGCAACTACATGGGTGAATCTCCAAACCATTATGCTAAGTGAAAGCAGCCAGGCGTGAAAGACTATGCACTGTATGATTTCATTTATATAGCTGTATTAGGGCTCTCCAGAGAAATAGAACCAATAGGAGATATATACATGTATAAAAGATTTATTATTTGAAATTGGCGCATGTGATAATGGAGGCTGAAAACTCCCAAGATCTATAGTCAGCAAGCTAGAGACCAAGGAGACCCAATGGGGTAAATTCCAGTCTGAAAGCCAATCCCAAGAAGAGCCCATGTTTCAGTTCAAGTCCAAAGGTTGGAAAAGACCTTTGTCCCAGCTCAAGGTAGTCAGGAGTGCATTTTTATTCAGCCTTTTTGTTCTATTTAGGCCTTCAACTGATTGGATATGGCCCACCAACATTAGGGGGGACAATTGGCTTTACTCAGTCTACATATTCAAATGTTAATCTCTTCCAGAAACATCCTCACAGACACACCCAGGGTAATGTCTGAACAAATGTCTGGGCACCCTTCTGGCCCATACAAGTCGATGTATAGAATTAACCATCACAATGACATTCTGGAAAAGGCAAACTTACTGGGCAGGAATCAGATCAGTGGTTGCAAGAGAAAGGGAGATTATTGAACACAAAGGGATATGAGGGAACTTTGGGGGAGGTGATGGAATATGCCATATTTTTATGCGGTGGTAGTTACATGACCATATAGGTCTCTCAGAACTCATTGAATTGTACACATAAAATGGGTGAATTTCCTTATATGTAATTACACCTCAATAAACATGAATTTAAAAACAAAAAGAATTTGAGGAGCAATTTAAAAAACAAGAAGAGTTGGTCTGGGAACTATTCTGAGGACATGGCATTGAAACTAAAACCTGAAGGGTGAAAATAATTTAGCCGTGTGATTTGTTTGGGAGTGGAAAGAGCTTTCCAAGAGAGGAACATTATGAGAAGTCTTCGAGGTAGGAAAGACCGGCAAATTCAGGGAAGTGGACAGAGCTGGGTTGCTTGAACACAAAATGAGGTTAAAGAAACTGGTTAAGGCCAGATCATTTAGCGGTTTGTAGTCCATGTTTAAGGAGGATAGATTTTGATGCAGTGAGAAACAATGAGAAGTTAAGTATGGAGGCAAGTGATCTGACATATTTTCCATTCACTTTAGCTGTGATGTGGGGATGGGTTGAAGGTGTGAAGAGGTAAAGCAGAGAATCAATTAAGGAGGCTGTAGCAGTAGGCCAGGTGAGGGGTGATGCCATTTGAACTAGGATCGCAGCAGAGCTTATTAAGAAAACTGGACTCAAAATATACTTTTGGGGCTTCCCTGGTGGCACAGTGGTTGAGAGTCCGCCTGCCGATGCAGGGGACACAGGTTCGTGCCCCGATCCAGGAAGATCCCACATGCCGCGGAGCGGCTGGGCCCATGAACCATGGCCACTGAGCCTGCGCGTCCGGAGCCTGTGCTCCGCAACGGGAGAGACCACAACAGTGAGAGGCCCGCGTACCGAAAAAAAAAAAATATATATATATATATATATATACATACTTTTAAAGTTGAATTCAGTGGGTTTTCTGATAAATTCAACATGAGGAATGGAGGAAATGGAGGAATGAAGGGGGACATTTAAGTTTTTTTTTTGACCAAGTAGGGAGATATTGGTGTTATGCAATGTGATGCGGACAGAAAGGAGAGACAAATTTAGAGCAATGAAAGTTGTGTTTGAACACGTGAGGTCTGGAATGCCTTTGAGATGTCCAAGTGGAAACGTTTAATGTGTAGTTTAATGGGTAATGAAATCTATAGCTCAGTGGGGACCTCCCTGGTGGTCCAGTGGTTAAGAATCTGCCTACCAATGCAGGGGACACGGGTTCAATCCCTGGTCAGGGAACCAAGATCCCACACGCCCTGAGGAAGCCGGCGCACTGCAGCGAAAGACCCCGCTTGCTGCAACAAAGATCCCACGTGCCGCAACCAAGACCCAACTCAGCCAAATAAATAGATAAATATTTTTAAAAAAGAGAAAAGTTATCGCTAATATAGATAACATTTAAAGTCATAGCAATGAATGAGATCGCTTTGAGAATTTTTTAAGGAAATGAAGAAGGCCTTGCAGGGATCCCTGAGCAACCCTTGGACGCCAGAGATGGGAGAAAGAACAGCCAGTGAGTAGATAGAAACCAAGGGAAAGCAGCAGAAGCCAAGGGAAGAGCAGCATATTTAAAGGTAGGAGTTGTCATTTGTGGGGAATGCTGTCAAGGCAGCTAGTAAGGGGACAGAGGTTTCTAATGGCAGCATGGAGGTATAGCTGGTTTTGATACAGTTTTGGGGGAGTAGTGACGTCAGAAGCCAGACTGGACTGTGAAAAGCAAATGTAGAAATGATAGAGCTTTCAGCAAAGCTGCCTTCACAGAAACGGGCTGGTAGCTGTGGTGTTGCTGGGACAGTCACATCTATGGGAATAGTCCAGTAATCAGACTGGTGATTCAGGAGAGGGTATAACCAGTGGAACAATTGGTATTATTGTAAGTGAAGCGATTGAAAGCCTCATGCTTTATACTCGTTTATCAGCCATTTCTCACAATAACTTTGTAAAGAATTATTATTAAGTCTATCAAAATAAGGTTCCAGATAACACTGGTTCCAAAAACCAGAAATCATCTAGTTTCTTTCCTTACTTGCTTAACCACATAGCCTCCCTCAGGCATTTACAGAACATCAAAGGCTTTCCCTAATCTCTCCTAGTTGTCCCTAGGATGTAATACTGTAATTAATACTCCTGTAAATGTGAGCCCTGTTCTTGCTTTGGGGCTTCACTGAGTTGCACTGTAACTATTAGGTCAGGCGGTGCTTATGGGAAATCTGCCTGCACTGATATCATCTCCAGGAAACATGTTTAGGTGTGTGGGGTTTCCTACTCAGGATGTATTTAGGGCACTGGCAGAGAAACACCCGAGTGGCTTTGAAGGCTGGACTAGTGTTAGAGTGACAGGCCTCTGTGTGAGCATGAGACCTGATTCTGTCAGAGACAGAAATAAAAGCTCATTGCAGCAAATATCACCCCTGTCTGGCTTGGGTTTTCTGCAAAGCATAGCCTGAGACCAGCACTAAGATGCAGGTAGTTGGGACGTGATCTCAGGAAGAACAAACAAGTGAGAACGTGGAGAAAGGGAGATAGGGAGGCAAGGCAAAATGTGGTGTAATGAATGAGCAGGTTACCTCTTGCTGGAGACTTCTGAGATGCTTTGTCCCAAGGAACGAGCCTTGAATTGTCCGAGCAGAGGAGGGGGGCCTGGGGCATTTATAATCCCACCCCACTGGACCTGGCTCCAGGGGATAGCTCCCCCCTTAACTGCCACACCCCAGCACACACACACACACACACACACGCACGCACGCACGCGTGCGTGCAAGAAAGGGCTTGGGAAGAGATGTTATCTGCATGCAGGATGTCTACCACAGGTGCAAGTGGATTCAGGTGGGCAAAGGAATATGAAAGGGGGCATCAACAGCCCTCACTAAAAACCCCAAATTCATGTATTGCAAACTTACTCCCCTGTGGCGAAGACGAGAAGAGTCTTGTTTTTATTATCCCCAATTCTGTGCACTCCTGAACTGAAATGCTTTCTCTGGCCCCTGCCCACTTAACTGTTCCTCTATCAGCCAGCTGTGTTGTAATTGATCAAGGGGCTACCAGGTGGTGAGAATCCCTGAAGAGTGATGATAGGACGTCAAACAATTTCTCTTCAGTTCTCTTTCCTCCTTTAAATGATCTTGCCTCTCCCCAAAGGGACTTTGAAAAAATATATCTAAACTCTCACACCACCATTAAAATCAAGTGAACACGCAAAACAATCTAGGGCTTGTAGCAAAAGAAAGCTGGTGTCTGTTTCCCTGCTAAACCTGCGTTCTCAACCAGGCACCCATAAGCAATGGCTGAACTTTTGCTCTACGTTAACTCCCCTGGAATCGGAGGCAACCTTTCTTCACATGGGCTAGGAAGAGAGGCTCTATACAATTATATTCTCAAAAAGGTCTATGACAACAAAAGAGAATAAGAACCGCTATCCTCATTGGCTCACCAAGGCTCCTTTTCTACTTCACTTATTTACTTCATGTGGAGGATTCAAGAAAAGGCAAGAATACGCATTGGATGGAGAGGGGAAGTCTGGCTGCCCGGACAAATCCCCACAGGGTGTCATAACCCTGAGGAGGTCTCCCTAGTCCAGCCTTTTGGCTTTACATATTCAAGGCCTGACTTGCGACCACTCGGAGGTCTGATGTCTTCCTGGGAGCGGCAGGTTATAATGGAGAAAGCTGCTTGGTAAGCAAGAAACCAGGGCAAAAGAATAAAGTTCAGGATTTGCACAGTCAGTGGCCCCAGGTTCTCACAAGTGTGATGGGGATGCACCTGGTTTAGGCAGAATTCATGCACCAGAACCACATCTTACCTGTCCCGTGGTTAAATGGGCTTTGCCAACATTGCCTTAGACTCTTCTTTAGCCTCTAGGATGAATCAGTCTGAGGAATCGGCTTTCCTTCCCTCTCTCCCTCTTTTTCCTTTCCAGATATATTAAGACATTCAATCTTGATATCTTAACATCTTTTAGGCCTTTTTCTTTAAAATCACCAGGAATGTGATTTTAAAGAAAATCCATTGGATAAATCCAACGGTTTCCGTCTTAATTTCATGCATTAAGGATCAGAGGTCTGTCTTGTTTTCTCTTCCCTCGGGGCTACCTCCGTAAAGTGCCCTGAATACAGATTTCTTAGAGACTCTCTAAAAGCTGTTTTCCTTTTAGCTCTTGCTGAGGATGCAAATCGACAAGGCACACATGAAATTTCAACTAAAAGCTGCCTGCTTGTCCGCCCTGGCAAGACAGACGTACAGAGAGGCTCCGCAGGAGTGCATCACACAGCCTGGAGGAGCTGGTTGCCTCTGCATTGCACCGTGGGGAGTGAGAAGAATGGCTAATAGCAATGATGCAGTAGGTTACTTAACACCTACTATGGTGCTAAACTTATTCATTCATTGAGCACTTACTACGTGTTCCTGCGCTGTGCTGGTGCTGGAGATGCAAAGGCAAATAAGACAGGGTCCATGCCACGTAGGGACCTTTATGTGAATGGAAGAAACAGCATACGAGCAACTAGAGCATTTTGTGCTAAGTGTTAAAATAGAGGTAAGAATCAGGTGACTTGGGAGTACTGTGTGCTGGGAGAGAGAAGGGGTCAAGGATGGGAAGAGAGCAGGTGTTTTCCCAGAGGACAAGGTGGGGAATGCAATGAGTTCAGGAACTACTCTCTCTTATGTTTGGGGCCCAGGCATGTCAGAGAAAGGGGAGAAATGAGTTCACAAAGGAAAGTATGTGCTGCTGAGTCAGCCACAGTTTATCTGTAGGTAGTGGGGACTCATGTGCATTAGTTTCCTGGGAATGCTGTAACAAATTACTACAAATCTGATGGCTTAAAACACCAGAAATTTGTTCTCTCACAATTCCGGAGGCCAGAAAGGCACCAGTCGAAGTGTTGGCAGGGCTGCGTCCCTCTGGAGGCTCTAGGGGAGAATCCTTTCTTTTCCTCTTCCAGCTTCTGGTGGCCTCTGGCATTCCTTGACTTATGGCTGTGTCCCTCCAATCTCTGGTCACGTTGCCTTCTCCTCTTCTGTCTGTGTCAAATCTTCTGCCTCCTTCTTCTAGGGATACATATGATTGCATTTAAGGCCCACCTGGATAAACCAGGATAATCTATCTCAAGGTTCTTAAAGTAATCACATCTGCATAATCCCCCCATGCCCTGCCACACACACAGTTTTATTTGCCATATAAGATAACATCCCCAGATTCCAGTGATTCGGACATGGATACCTTGTAGGGGACATTTTTCAGTTTACCACATTGTGGGAGATTTTAAGCAGGGCAACACTTAGGTTTACAAAGATCCTACAGGGAGTGGAGCGACCCAGTCAGAAAGAACCCTCTGAAGACATTTATTAAACCTAACATGAAATAGCATGGTGGAACAGTGGATTGAAGGAAGTTACAGCAAATTCACTGTACCCACCCTGGGTAGCAGCCTTGGTTAGAAGAGGGGCTTAGGAGTTAGACTGATTAATGTGGAACTCAGAAACCCAGAGCAAGTTAATTCACCTTTCTAAGCCTCAATTTCCTCATCTGTGAAAGCTGGATTATGATAATAGTATCTACCTTTTGGGGTTGTTGAGAGGAGTAAACTAAATATGATAC
Organism: Monodon monoceros; assembly: GCF_005190385.1. Lineage (NCBI taxonomy): Eukaryota > Metazoa > Chordata > Mammalia > Artiodactyla > Monodontidae > Monodon > Monodon monoceros. The sequence continues at coordinate 59,151,189 of NW_021703774.1, read as the reverse complement.
ATTGATTGGCACATGAGTAGGACTCAACAAAGCACATTCCGGTGATGACTAATGTTCTGGAATCAGGTTCCTGAGCAGAGGTGGCTGGAAAACCATCAGATGGAGCACATTTCACCCAGTGGCCTCTGATCAACTTGTTGAACCAGTCCACTAAAAGATAGATATTGTTTATGCGCAGCACTGAAAGAATTCCTGGTTCTTAGTGGGATGGTTTAGCTACATTTAAATGCAGAAATCACCTACAAGTAATATTGTTCTCTTAGACTATCAGAACCTGCTCATGACTTGACACCGTACAATTGATAAATGCTTAGCAGGAATAGTGCTTGCCTCTCCCATTGCAGAGCACAGGCTCCGGACGCGCAGGCTCAGCGGCCATGGCTCACGGGTCCAGCCGCTCCGCGGCACGTGGGATCTTCCCGGACCGGGCACGAACCCATGTCCCCTGCATCGGCAGGCGGGCTCTCAACCACTGCGCCACCAGGGAAGCCCCCATTTTTAATTTTAATGTGTAGTGTTTAAAGTCAATCAGTATATATTGTGCAGAGCATGATGCTTAAATCATCATGTTTGGGGAACGTAATGATTTGGGGAACAGAATATTATGCTTGGGGAACAGACTGGAAAGTCAGTTTGGGGAAGTTTAAAGGGGCCTTGAGTGGCAGGTAAGACCTTCAGACTTGATGGTGAAGACAGGGGGAAGCAGGTGCAGGCTTTGGAGTCAGAGGCATGACCTGATGAAAACGGTAACTGAAGGTGATAAAATGTGCATTGGTGGCAGGAGGGATCTGAGGTAGAAGCAAGGAAAAGACAGGGAGGTCACTTAGGAAGCTAGTGCAGTTTCCCACATGTGAGGTGACTGGGACCCGACTGGGAGGGAAGCAGGGGGAATGGAGGGGAGAAGAAAACTTGAAGGAAATCTTCCTTCAAATAAATTAGAGCTGATAAGGGTAGGTTCAAACGACAGGTGGTAGAGTAGTAACAATACAAGGGTAGGATCAAGAGAGATTGGTAGGCAGGCAGAGTGACAACCGTGCAGTGGGAGCCACTGAGATTTTTTGCTTGCCCTCGTGGGGAGGTGTCAGAGCTGGCTTGCTCACCTTGGGAAGGGTGGATCACTGCTGAGGATGACAAAATGAGGTTTGTGCAGAGGGGAAGTTCTGGGAGGCCCTGGAGAGGAGCAGATCTACCTCTACTCTCCTGGGAGAATCAGCCGTTTGTGTTAAATTTTAAAAGCATGAGTTGCCTGGCCGTGATGGGGGCCACTGCCAACTAGGCAACCGGATGGGAGTGGTCCTAAGTGCAGAGGGGCCGGAGGAGGGTGGTTCTGAGGAGGGGGTGGGAAGAAGGAGTGTGTAGTGTTCTGAGTCCTCTCGAGGGTGGGAGGTCGAGGCCATGGCCGATTCCAGCTGTTGTGCGGGTAGTTAAAGGACACACACTGAACATCACAGCGGAGGGCCCAGAAGACAGAAGGAAGCATGCGTCGCTGTGCTCTGGCGCCGATCCCAGTGCCTGGTCCTCTCACCGGTACCTCCCTGGTCGCTGTGTCAATTGTTTCCGCCCTCGTTTCCTTTCTTAGCAACAGGCTACTCCATGAGAGGCTGTTTGCACAAAACCCCTCCAAGCCAGCTGCCTCAGATGGAAATTCTGCATACTTCCCTTCCTCCCTCCTTCCTTTTTTCTCTCTCTTTCTCTCTTTCCCCTACCTCTCCATTTTTCTTTCTTTTTTAAAAAAATGATTGAGGTGAAATCTGCATAACATAAAATTAACAATTTCAAAGTGAACAACTCAGTTGCATTGAGTACATTCACAGTATTGTGCAACCACCTCCGCTATTGAGTTTCCAAACATTTTCATCACTCTAAAGTAAAGCCCCTTACCCAGGAACCAGTTTCTCTCCATCCCGCCTCCCCCCCCCCACCCCCCGGTTCCTAGCAACCACCAATCTGCTTTCTGTTTCTATGGCTCCATCTATTCTGGATATTTCATATAAATGGAATCATACAATATGTGACCTTTGGTGTCTATATTTATTATTGAGTAGTGGCACATTCACAAGTTTCGTAATTGAAAAGTCAGTGAAAGATAGTGATATGTTCTCTGCCCCATGGTCGCTTAATTCCTTCCCTGGAGGTAAGGAGTAACCTCAGTATCTTTTGTTTATTATTGTTTTTGTTTTTCTTCCCTTCCAGGTATATTTCATGCATATAAAAGCAAATATGCATATATAAATATATATCTTCTTTAATCTACCATTCTTCATTATGTTATAAGTATGATGGAATGCCATCACTTGAGTTAAGATGAATATTTTCACCAGGTCTATATAGGAATTCTGTTTTCTGACTCTAAACCCACCATCTTTTCTTAAAATTAAAATTTATTGTGTTTTATCGGATTATACATTTATTGTAGAGTTAATTAAAACTAAGACAAAGGAAAAAAAGCAAATATACATATATATATACACACATATGTCTATCATCTATCTATGTATTCATCATCTATCTATCTTCTCCTACACTGTTTAGACTTGATTTTTTTCTCCTAACAGTATATCTTGGAAAGAGTTTCATTATCAGTAAATTAAGACTCCCTCATTTATTTATTTATTTATTTATTTATTTGCGGTATGCGGGCCTCACACTGTTTTGGTCTCTCACGTTGCGGAGCACAGGCTCTGGACGTGCAGGCTCAGCGGCCATGGCTCACGGGCCCAGCCGCTCCGCGGCATGTGGGATCTTCCCGGACCGGGGCACGAACCCGTGTCCCCTGCATCGGCAGGTGGACTCTCAACCACTGCGCCACCAGGGAAGCCCTCTCATTCTCCTTTTAATAGTCTTTTAATGACTATTTTGTATTCTTGTGACTGAGTACATCATAATTTATTTAACTATTCCCCCCACTGATGGACTTTTAGGTTGTTTCCAATCTTTTGTTATTATAGACAATGCCAGGATGAATTGCCTTGTACACAGGCCAGTTTGCGCAGGTGCGCATGTATCCGCCGATAAATTAAGAGTCTAATACTCAGGGTTCAAACTTGGACACGTGTAGGGTGAGATAAGGGTGGACACCTTCTACATTGTACAATAAATAACATTCATGGATTGGGAAACGTACTAGGCATTGTACTAAGCATTTTTTAAGCAGCTTTATTGCAATATAATTCATATCCCATAAAATCCACTCAGAGTACACTTCAATTAGCTTTTAAAGTTTAGTATATTCACAGTTTGCACAACCATCACCACAACTGATTTTAGAACATTTTCACCCTCAAAAGACCTCTGTACCTATTAACCGTCACTCTCTATTCCCTTCTGCCCCAACTCCTGGCAACCACTAATCTACTATTTACTTTTTGTCCCTTTGGATTTGCCCATTCTGGACATTTCATATGAATGAGATCATATAATATGTGATCTTTTTTAAAAAAATTTTATTTTGTTTATCCATTTTTTATACAGCAAGTTCTTATTAGTTATCTGTTTTATACATATTAGTGTATACATGTCAATCCCAATCTCCCAATTCATCCCATTCCCCCCTCCCCTCAGCTTTCCCCCCTCTTGGTGTCCATACATTTGTTCTCTACATCTATGTCTCTGTTTCTGCCTTGTAAACGGTTCATTTGTACCATCTTTCTAGATTCTACATATATGCTTTAATAGACGATATTTGTTTTTCTCTTTCTGACTTACTTCACTCTGTATGACAGTTTCTAGGTCCATCCACGTTTCTACAAATGATCCAGTTTCGTTTCTTTTTATGGCTGAGTATAATATACCATTGTATATATAGACCACATCTTTATCCATTCGTCTGTCAATGGACACTTAGTTTGCTTCCATGACCTGGCTATTGTAAATAGTGCTGCAATGAACATTGGGGTGCATGTGTCTTTTTGAATTGTGGTTTTCTCTGGGTATATGCCCAGTACTGGGATTGCTGGGTCATATGGTAATTTTATTTTTAGTTTTTTAGGGAACCTGCATACTGTTCGCCATAGTGGCTGTATCAATTTACATTCCCACTAGCAGTGCAAGAGGGTTCCCTTTTCTCCACACCCTCTCCAGCATTTGCTGTTTGTAGATTTTCTGATGATGCCCATTCTAACCAGTGTGAGGTGATACCTCATTGTAGTTTTGATTTACATTTCTCTAATGATTAGTGATGTTGAGTAGTTTTTCATGTACCTCTTGGCCATCTGTATGTCTTCTTTGGAGAAATGTTTATTTAGGTCTTCTGCCCATTGTTTGATTGGGTTTTTTGTTTTTTTAATATTGAGCTGCATGAGCTGTTTTTATATTTTGGAGATTAATCCTTTGTCTGCTGATTTGTTTGCAAATATTTTCTCCCATTCCGAGGACTGTCTTTTCGTAATATGTGATCTTATATGTCTGGCTTCTTTCACTTAGCATGTTTTCAAGGTTCATCCATTTTGTAGCATGTATCATTATTTCATTCCTTTTTTATTGCAGAATAATATTCCATTGTATGGATATATCACATTTTATTTATTTATTTATTTGGGTTGTTTCCACTTTTTTGTAACTATGAATAATGCTGCTGTGGACATTTGTGTACAAGTTTCTGTGTAAACATATGGTTTCACTTTTCTTGGGGATATGCCTGGGAGTAGAATTGCTAGGTCATGTGGTAACTCTACTTTTAAACTTTTGAGGAATTGCCAAATTGTTTTCCAAGGTGGCTGCCCTATTTTATATTCCTACCAGCTGTGTATGAGGGTTCCAATTTGTCCACATCTTCAATGACACTTGTTATTATTATCCGTCTTTCTCATCATACCTATCCTAGTGGATGTGAAATTTTATCTCATTGTGGTTTTGATTTGCATTTCTCTGATGACTAATGATGTTGAGCATCTTTTCATGTGCTCATTGGCCATTTGTGTAACTTTTTGGAAGAAATGTCTATACAGAGCCTTTTTCCATTTAAAAAATTGGGTTGTCCTTTTATTATTGAGTTGTAATAGTTCTTTACACCTCTTAGATAAAGTCCCTTATTAGATAGATGATTTGCAAATCCTTTCTCCCATTCTATGGCTTGTTTTTTCCCACTTTCTTGGTGTCCGTTGAGCACAAAGGCTATTAATTCTGATCAAGTCCAATTTTTCTATTTTTTTCTTTTGTCATTTGTGCTTTAGATGTCAAATCTAAAAAAGGTTTTGCCTAACCCAAGGTCATGAAGATCTTTTCCTATATTTTCTTCCAAGAGTTGTATACTTTTGTTGTCAAATGCAAGTTCATGTGCCCAATGCACAGTGAGGCCAAACGAACTAAAACAGAGGAGTATGAAGCAGAGAGAGGTTTACTGTAGGTCAAGCAAGGATAATGGGTGGCTTGTGCTCAAGAAACCTGAACTCCCTGATGGGTTTCAGGGAAGAGTTTTATAGGCAAAATTGGGGTGAGGGCTTGCAGTTTTAGCTCTTAAATTTAAGCTTATGATTCATTTTCGCTTAATTTTCATATATGACTTGAGGAAAGGGTTCAAATTCATTCTTTTGTATGTCAATATCTAGTAGTCCTGGCACCTTTTGTTGAAAAGATATGGTGAGCATTTTATACTGATTATCTCATTCACATCCCATAAAACCCTGGGAGCAGGTATTATTATTATCTCTTTTTACAGATGAAGAAATCAAGTCTTAGAAAGATGAAATAACTTGACCATGTGAAACCAAGCAGGACTCTGTGGGGCTGTCCTGGGTACAAATCCTTTCTGTGTCCCCCCATTTCTTGTTTGTAGGAAAAAGACTTCAGCCTCCTAGACCTTCCCTGAATTCTAAAGGGCAGATTCAAACAGTTGTTCATCAGAAAAGTGAGGGAATGCAGAAACAAAGGAGGAGCAATCAAGAAACAATAATGCAGTGATAAAGAAGGATCCTAGTTCCTCCTCAAGGAATACACATAAAATATACCTCTGAGTTCTTCTGCAGGAACTAAGGCCCCCACCCATGTGGATGATGCTAACTTCAGGCTGAGCACCAGATTCCTGGAGCACTGCCCTCTTACTTCACCACCAACCAATCAGAAGAAAGTCTGCACACAGTGGAAGATAATGAAGATGCTGACCCCCTCCCCAAATGATTAACTGTGATTAACTTCCACTTTCTCCCTTTAAAAACTTTCATGGTTAAGCAGAATCTTCGAAGTTGGTTCTTGGACATGAGTCCACCTTCTCCCCAGGTTGTCAGCCTCCTGAATAAAGCAACCTTTCCTTTCCAACCAACACTTTTCTCTTGAGCATCGGCTTTCAAGTGGCAAACAGCCAAACCTGAGTTTGGTTACACATGATCACAAAACTAATAAAAGGAGGAACTAGGTTTAAACCCATATCCTTCCGACACTAGGGACTACTTTATGCTGTAAAAGAACTTTATAAATTGTAAAGCACTGTAGAAATGTGTTGTTGAAACCCTGAAAGGAATAAACTTTCCAAAGGTGAATGTGTAAAGAGAGAAAACAGAGAGCAGGCAACACCTATTTTATGGTTGGGAAAAAGAAATGAAGGTAGAGAAGAACTAGTTATAGATGGAGATCCATGAGACCAGTGGTTCTCAGACGTACAGATTTCATAGACGTGGTTTTCACAGTATGACAACTGATATCTTGACCATTTTACCATAATATCATGTATATAACTCACGTAAGCGTCAGGTCAAGGCACTATGAACAGAGTTGTGGAAGACCACAAATATTTAATCCTGCTAAGAATATTTTAAAAACACCTGCCTTTTCCTATCATTATCACTTCAGAAAATCAACAGTAATTACAGAAAAAAGAACAATTCTTCCCAAGAAGTATGGAGATTATACCACCACATACACATGACACATTGTCATATACTGCATAGTAAATATTTCATAAGCGCTGACATATGTCCTGTGGGTACTGTTTTGTCTTTTTTCATTTCCCTGCTAAAATGGTCAAAACCTCATTTCCCTGCTAAAATGGTCAAAAAGTCATCATTTGTAACTTTATCCTCTTTGAAAATAGGAACTGCATATTTCTTCGTTGGCACATAGCACTCAATAAATGTTTTTTAACTGAATAACAGACCAATTAAAAAAATGAATCAGCAACCTTGAGAACAAGGAGGGGGGAGGAAGTTAGTTTTAAGATATTTTAAGATACCTTATATTTTAAGATAATGTTCCTCAAGCATTACATAACTACTTGCATAGTGATATAACTAGTTATATTGGGCTCCAGCGCAGATTCTAATATTCTGCCTACTTCCCTCTTTCTTATGGGTCCTGCAATTAACTCAAAGTGCTTCCTTCCTCTTTCCAGCAGGAGAGGAGGTTGGTCTCTAAAGTTCTTTGAAGTCAGGGATAATGTCTCTTTAGTTTTGTATTTGTACATCAAGCACCTGGCCTTGTGTATGGTATGTAGTAGGTGCTCAATAAATGTGAAAGGACTGAAGGACTCTGTGAGGCTAAGTCAATGGGGGACAGGGAGGCTGCCTTGGAGAAAGTAGAGAGACCTTGGAGGGAAAGGAGACTGACCAGGTTTTCCCTGGGGTAAGATCCCATGCTCCAATCCTGCTGGATGCAGATACCTCAGCCATCTTCCTCAGGCTGAAATTCTGTTAAGAGTTTTGCTGTAGGTGGGGCTGTCTGGGTTATAAGACTTATAATCTCCTGCTTCAGGTAATTTCATCATTGCTTGAACATAAAGCTTGTACACTGATACTTTGATAGCAGGCTTGTTTTTCTCCTAATTTAAAACAGAAAATCCTTGTCCTTTTACATCTGAACGCATCTAGCATTTCCCCTCAGGCAACCCAAATCCTTTGACTGGACCACTTACAGGCAAGTGTGCCCCTAAGATTTGCAGGGTCTGGGAAATAGCACAAATGGAAGTCCATATGTCTAAATTTATTTATATATATATATATATATATATATATATTTTTTTTTTGCGCTACGGGGGCCTCTCACTGTTGTGGCCTCTCCCATTGCGGAGCACAGGCTCCGGACGCACAGGCTCAGCAGCCATGGCTCACGGGCCCAGCCGCTCCGCGGCATGTGGGATCTTCCCGGACCTGGGCATGAACCCACGTCCTCTGCATCGGCAGGCGGACTCCCAACCACTGCGCCACCAGGGAAGCCCCTGTCTAACTAGTTTAAAGCTATAAATCAAGCTAAACAATTATGTTTGATCCTCCTACATTGACAAATACACGTAGAGCTATAGTTTTCTTTTTGTTGTTGATCTTAGTTCCTCAACCAGGGATTGAACCTGTGCCCTTGGCAGTGAAAGCTCCAAGTTCTAACCACTGGACCGCCAGGGAATTCTCTGTAGTTTTCATATGACTGAAAATTTGCAAAATATCAAAGATGACTGAATCCAATTATTATTACAAAATTAGAATATATTATCATGACAACATAAATTCAATTTTCAAATAAAATTGTCACTTTTTATGTTTTCAAGAATTATTTTTCTAAAATATTCAAAATCAAAAGTTAAAGGGAAGGAATATAATTTATAATTAACAAATGTTAAAAATTAAACCAAGTATTTAAATAAAGTTGAAACTTTTTACTTGACTTTTTGAAAATGCAATAAAATCTTATTAAATGTTTTTATCAAAAGCTACTGATGATTCTAGTGTTCAGTGTCAAGTCAGTGTCACGTTTCACATACGTTATGCCTAGACCTACATGTATACATTTAAGAGTAATATGAAGTGTTTAATTTTGCAAAATACTTATCAGCCTCCATGTGATATGTTGCAAATACTGCATTAATTTGTGCGTACCTCTGGGACCTTAAATTAGAGCATGTAGAGAAACAAGAAAATGTATACTTGGTGCTACTGGGAGGTGGTGTATTCTCATACAAGAATCTATTGCATCCAAGGCATCTTAGTGGAGGGATCTGACAAGTGCACTTGTCTTTTTTCTGTTACCTAAGCTCTTGCATTGTTTTGTATCCTACTGGCTCTGAAACAGTCTCTGTGTGCACAGGTAGTGGCACAACCCATGAGCTTCACAGCATTCAGATGTTGTCACCTTTTGTGTCAAGGACATTGGGCAGGAAACATGAAGAAGCAGTTCCCTGGGACCTGAGCAGTGTTATCCATGAGAGGGGGTGTCGCAGTGCTGAGTGTCAGGTCCCAAGTAACCAAAGAGTCGTGTGTTCTTTAACGCATTTGTGTGTGTTTGTGATTGGCAGGCTCCCCTGCAAGCATGGGCCAAGAGCGGAGTCTATCCCTACCCAGCCCTAAGAGAAATACTGATTTTAGGCATGGGGTGAGATTACAGGTATATGATCTTTCTGATCAAAATCTCATTTTCTGTGAGGAATGCAGAGTGGAGGCGGAGGTGGAGGGTGGCCCAATGTTCTCACTTTGCTGACAAAAATAGGCTTTCCCGGCTGACTTGGGTAGCATAGTCATTTAAGTGTTGCCCTGTCTGCCAATCTGGCTGCTACAATTCACTGAATTGCAAAAGACAGACGCAAAGTTTCTCATTCATTCATTCACTCACTCAATGTGGATTTTCTGAGCACCTGTTTTGTGGGTGTTTTTCTGGGTTCAGGGAGTCAAGAACTGAATGACACTGTGAGGTGGGTCTCACAATGTAGAGGAGACAGACTTGACCATGAATAAAGGTAACACTGTGAGGTGAGTACTTACAGGTGTGTTTAAGGTGCTTTGGGAACACAGAGGAAAGAGCAACTGCAACGTCCGTGTGGGTTGGCTTAGAGAAGGCTTCAGAGGATATGGCAAAGTAATACTGGCTTCCATTAGTTGCTAACTGAATGCCTGCCATGTTCCAGGCTCTCTACATATACTGTCATGTTTACTTCCCACAATAACTTTCAGAGGTAGTCATTTATGTCCATCTTACAGATGAGAAAATTGAGGACCAGAAAGGTTAAGTAACTCAATACCACACATCTAGTATGTGGTGGTGTTAGAGTTGTAACTCCCAGATCTTCCTAACTCCACTATGGATGGACTTTCCACTCTGTGCTGATATTTCAAGAGTCTTGAAAGATGTGTAGGAATTTACTTGAATGAAACAAGAGGGTAAAGAGCATCCAGGCAAGAGCACCGGCATTTGTTATTCAAGATTTCAGGTGTAAATTAAAATTATAAAGCATAGCATATTTGCCTTCCATAAAGATGAAATCACATAGGGTGTAATTACAGTCGTTTGACTTGTATAGGGTCCTTTGCAAATCCCTTTGCTTGGTTGACATATAATACTTTCTAACAAGTTCTTGGTAACATCTAAATTCTCTCCACTCAGACACAGATTCCTACTCTTTCATAAATATTTTCCTGTGCGCGCGCGCGCCTGTGTGTGTGTGTGTGTGTGTGTATGGGGGTGCAGGAAGATTCTCTAGTGGGTGTTCCTGGTAACCTCTCTTGGATTTGTTTTTTCTAAGCCTATTTAATCTCCAAGTTAGTTTTCCAGACATTCTCCAGCAAGCAGTTTGAGATGTGAGCCCACGTCCTGTCTCTGGCACCATCCTGGGGGTTACATGGATTCTCCAACATAGAATCATTAGCGCTGGAGTCCAGTTTGAGGTCAGTAAAACAAACCATCCAAGAAACACAAAACGATCTGGTATACCTTTCCCCACTCCCTCACCCAAGTTCTACCCGTTTCTCAAGTTTTTGCCCAAATCATTCCTCTCGATGCATTTTCAGTTGGAACTACAGTAGTGTTTTTCTTGTTAACGTTTCCACAAAGCTTGTTATAGATTGAATTTGCTCCAGTTGGCCTCAAGTGATTTTTAAACAGTTGTTTCCAGTATAACTACAATCAGAACGCGGATTCCCCACAGCATTTGTTTACAAGTCTGCAACCACACCAGAGGGAGTGTAGGATACGGGGAGAGGGGGGTCCAGGCTTCACCGTCTTTGTTTCTGCAGTGCCTCGCATGTGCTAGGGACTCCGCCTCTGTCGACTGAACCTACGAGGGCCCCGGGAGGGAGGGGAGCCGGCTAGGGTGTGGAACGCTGCGCCGGACGCAGAACTGAGGTTTAGCCACGCTCGGTCGACCTTAAACCCACCTCTTCCTGCCCGCCCCTCCTTCCCGGACCAAAACCAGCCCTTAAACGCGGGCTAGGCGCAGGCTAGAGGCGGGTGCGGGGATCGCCGGGCGCCTGCGCCGGCAGCCGCCAGGTGGGCAGGTACCTGGGCGGGGCGCGCCGTGGTTGGCTGCGGCGCGGGCCGAGCACTCGGAAGAGCCCGCGACTCAGCCAGAGCAACAGGCGGCCGGCCGGGGGCTGGAACCGGGTTGGACCGGGCCCGCCATGGACAAGCTGAAGAAGGTGCTGAGCGGGCAGGACACCGAGGACCGGGGCGGCCTGTCAGAGGTGAGTGCGCCGCGGCGCCCAGCCGCGTGGCCGCGCCCTCTCCGCCCCGAGGCTGCTGCGCCCCCGCCTCGGTGGAGGGTCGGCGGGGGGCCTGGGAGCGCGCCGGGGCTCGGGGGTCCGGGTGACACCGGAGCCCCGCCCCCAGCTCCGCCGGCGCCTGTTGCTGGCGGGTAGGAAAGGCAAGCAGGACTTCCAGGATTTCGTGGAAAGCAGCTCTGCCCCTGCTCCTTCCTCCTCCTCTCCAGAGCTCCGGACCCCCGCGCTCCCCCCACTCCCCACCTCAGGTACCAGGGCCCAGACACTCTGCACAGGACAGTCGGCACCTGTTTACTTTTTTGTCCTGCACCCTTCAGCCTTCCGCGTCCCATCCCCCCACAAAGGGAGGGCCGAGCTGGAGCAAAACCTAGAAACATCTGCGAAGGGGAGGGCGGATATTCCCGCTCGGCGGCCCCATCCCTGCAGGCCAGGGAAAGGGCTTTAGGGCCGAGCTAGGCTGGGGCCTCTAGGGTAGATAGCCTGCGCCGGGGGCCTGGGTGACCGCCCCTCCTCGCTGCCCACCGCGAGGTGGGGCTGGTGGCCGCGCCCAGGTGCTCCCGGCTGCGTTCCTGCCCAGTTTAGGCTGTGGGGTGTGACACTCGCACCCGACCTTCTGCGCACTGTTGCTGTAAACTACCCCCAGGAAAATCGTGAACTCCTGGACGGCTGGGACCACATCTTGTTTCTCTGTGCACACACTTCACGTAGACTCCGTAGACGCCCAGGACCTCATGAGGCCGCCTGCACACTTGTTTGTTTTTTTAGAAAGGTTTGGTCGAGCTGAAACTTGGGCATTAATGCCCTATCTTCTAGAGCCACACAGGATGTTTATTTCCTATTTCTAGTGCTTAGAGTTTTGTTATTTTTTTTCTCCGTGAATGATAAAATAAGATTTCTCTTTATTTTTTGGCATATTCCGTGGGCCTCAGTTTCCTCATCTGTAAAATGAAGCTCTTGCACAAGATAATATGGCTTCTTTCAAGTTGGAGCCTAAGTTTTTCCTCTGTCATCAGTGTCTCAAGTGGCTATCTCAGCATGCTGCTTTCACTTGCTTTTGTGGTTGTTGATTTTATTCTGACTTTTGTGTGACCCTGATACCTCCACGCCCACCATGAAATCTCGGAATCCTAAAAGTTGCTCTCTGAATCTTCACCTTGAAGAAGCAACACTACAGACGTTGAGTGTTTTAGAAATTGGAGTTTAACTTTTTTTTGACATTTCAGAACAGCCTGTGGCTTCTTTTAAATCTGTTGCCTTTATTAATTGGTCAAGGCTCGCTAATAATTTCATGAGTTCCTCGTTTTTTGATATCTGGCTTCTTGTATGAACTCACAAGCCAAACCTCAGACTGGGCCTAAGAAAACTTATGTGGTTGACAGTCATGCTTATCTAAAGCTTTATGTTGCACGGACTGTCAATAAGGTTTTAGAGCAGCTGGGGTTCAAGAGGGCGATGCTTTCTCTTTCTGTGGACTCTTGTGGGGAGAGCGGGGATGATGCAGACATTTTGATTTAGAAAGTCATCATGAAGTGGACAGACACTCAGGAGTGAACGATGTAGTACAGATTGAAAACATAAAATGCTGAGTTAGTTTTTACCTAAAATAGTGAATGCCTGTGTTGGACACAATGAAGGGCTTTAAAGAGTTGTAAGCTCAGGCATGTAGAATCTATTTTAGAAAGACTAGGTGCTTCTGTCTGGTTCTAAAACACTGCTGTCAGTTTCCTCTCTCTGAGTGTGAGATTCCTGTTTACATCATTGTGTGGCACTTCCTGAGTCCGCAACTAACCAGGAAGCATTTTGTGTCCAGCTGAATTCACTCTCAGGGTTGTTTTTGGCTCCGTTTTTACTTATTAGGTCAGGGCCTCCTTGAAAATGCTGGTACTGACTTGATGGTCTCACATTTCCCATGGTTTTGAGGCTGGCAAGGCTGGAGGATGCTGGTGAAATTTCTGTTTAGTGGGGGATATTGGACTTGGTGGCCTTAAAGTCTCTTCACATTCAGTTATAAAAACAGTCAGACGTCACCAGAAGTGAGTGCTTTAAAAAGCTGTTATCCTGTTAGCTAGTGGGAAGCAGCTGCATAGCACAGGGAGGTCAGCTGGGTGCTTTGCAACCACCTAGAGGGGTGGGATAGGGAGGGTGGGAGGGAGACACAAGAGGGAGGGGATATGGGGTTACACGTATGCATGTAGCTGATTCACTTTGTTATACAGCAGAAACTAACACAACACTGTAAAGCAATTATATTCCAATAAAGACGTTAAAAAATTGTTATTCTTTTAATGCAAAAAATAAAAATATGACTAGTTCTGTTTCTCCTACATATGAAACTGGGGAATTATAAAACTTGCCTGGTGATGTCTAATCACAGATGGCCTCTTGAGTTTTGTGATTGATACCTGGTCTTCATAAATCCACCTTCAATCTTCAATTCAGTTTCTATGGGCTTCTTTCTGAAACTACGGGCTTTATGTTTTCTCTACAGGATTGCAGGGACACGGAGGGTCTGAATTGTACCTGGTTTGAAAGCACAGGAATGAGGCAGTGTTTCTCACCTTCTGCCTGTTACCAACCCTGTTTCTCCGAACAGTTCTCAGCTTTTCTTCTTTTGGCAAGAGCCCCTCTTCTCTCCACATCCCAGAGTCAGTCAAAGGGACCCTTGTGCATAACTGCCTGTCAGACAGCCTGTGAGCTCTTTGCCTACAGATTCTATCCAGGTGCTATTCCAGCTACTCTAATTTCCCACAAGTGCGCTAGCACAGTTTCCAGAAACCATGAATTTAAGGAGTTATTTTACATCAATGGAGTTGATTTTCACAAATTGGCACAAAGAAGTGTTTAGCTTTCACTGGATCCAGTTGGAAGTGGAGCAACAGCTTCCTCTGGCCTGTGACTAAGCATGCTTAGTGAAAGAACTTGCAACCACGTAGATGAAGTTATCGCCCCCTCCCTCATTTTGGCAAATAGGGTGACATTTGGATGGGAGTCAGCTTGAGAGACATGTAGAACCAACCAACGTGTTACTTTCCTTTTTGAAGCAGAAACCAGAACTGCTTCCTATCACGAGTGATTTTAATTTTTACAAGAGCTGGCATCTCACTGTCCTGTTGAGACTATTTTGTGCTCTAAATACCAAGGCCGTGTCAAATTGATACTTAACCTTGTGGCTTATCCTGTAAAAAAATGGGTGAGGGCTTCCCTGGTGGCGCAGTGGTTGAGGGTCCGCCTGCCGATGCAGGGGACACGGGTTCGTGCCCCGGTCCGGGAAGATCCCACATGCCGCGGAGCGGCTGGGCCCGTGAGCCATGGCCGCTGAGCCTGCGCGTCCGGAGCCTGTGCTCCGCAGCGGGAGAGGCCACAACAGTGAGAGGCCCGCGTACCGCAAAAAACAAACAAACGGGTGAATCTTTTAAAATGTCTCTGTTGATGCCAAGTAATGCTCAGGCAAGCATTGGATTGAATCCAGTCCAATCCCACTACCACAATTTTCTTCTTCCACATAGCTCTGTTCAGTTTTCCACCTTGGCAAGGTAAGTTCTTCGGTGCTTGCATGAGTAGGAAGAGTGGTGGCTTTCGATTTTCTCCTGTCCTTGTGGGAGGTTGAACAGGTGAGTCAGAAGGGGTCTAACCCGAGTGTCTGGGGTGCCAGTGAAGACTGGTAACAGAGCATCACAGGGCTCATTTTGGGGGAGAGGTTCCTAACGTGGGACCAGGTGGCGCCTCTGTCAGCTCCTAACACCCTACTCCCCCGGAGTGTCACCATCCTGAGCGTGCCATTCTGTGTAGGGTCATAAGGTGCCATATGTTTCTGCAAGTGCTGTGTGTGTGTGATGAGCCCCACTTTCAATATGTGTGAACATATGGGGCAGATAACCTGCCCTGAATACCTGTCTCGTGAGTGGGGAGGAAGCCATGCTGTAGGGAAGCCTGCCACGCCTGAGGAAGCCTCTGGTCTTCCAGCTTCTAGTTTGACAGGAAGTTTAGAGACAGGGTTGAGAATAGGCCCCTGAGCTGGGAGCAGTCAAGGCTGAGGGAGTTGCCGGTTTAGTGACCCTGGGAACCTCTGCCACCACTGCCTTCCTCCATCAGCTGGGGGCATGTGTGGTCACCACATTGCCAGATGGGGACTGTGCTGGCCACTTGAGGTGAGCCCTGGGTGAATGAATATGCAGGGGGCCTGGCTGCCCTGCCTTGGCTGGGCAGGAGGAAAGGCCTTTGGTCTCCCTGGCAGCTGCCTGTGCAACTTGGAGCAGCTGTGGCCACTGCATGAGGTTGACAGACTAGGAAGGTCTCTGGTGCAGACACTTGGCTGTCATCTTTGACATGGGGAAAAAATCCTCAGGAGTTACTCACAGGCTCCCTTGTTTTAGTGGGGCTTTTCTGGAAATCTCGGCCTCCTCAGAACTTTGCTCTTGGGAAGGATTAATCATGGTGACAGAGGGATGAGTAGGGCAGTCATTAATTAACTAGGATCCATCTCACATGTGGGTGACTTGGCTGATGCCGGCACCTTGAAGAACAACTTCTGCACCAAGAGTGAATAGACTCGGCTGAGAGTCCTGATTAGGATGAGAGCCTGAGCCCTCCCGGGTCCCAGAAAGGCCAGCAGGAGCAGTGAGTCCTGAAGCTTGGCTGGTTGACTTAGGAGATGGTGCCCCTTGGATCCAACTGCGCGAGTGCCATCCCTGTCTTTTCCCCTTTCCCTGGGCCCTGCCTGGGGGAGCTCACAGCTTTCCAGTTGTGGTCCTCATCCTGCCTAGGCTGCCGTAAAGGCTGAGGCTGCTCTAGGGTCTGCTGTCTTGCAGATGTGGGGTGCCGTGTCCATGGGGACATGGGTTCGAGCCCTGCTCCAGGAAGATCCCACATGCCGCGGAGCAACTAAGCCCATTGTGCCACAACTACTGAGCCTGTATGCCACAACTACTGAAGCCCGTGTGCTCTAGGCCCTGTGTGCTGCAACTACTGAGCCCACATGCTGCAACTACTGAAGTCCATGTGCCTAGAGCGTGAATGGCCATCATCAAAAAGTCTACAAACAGTAAACATTGGAGAGGGTATGGAGAAAAGGGAACCTTCCTACACTGTTGATGGGAGTGTAAGTTGGTGCAGCCACTATGGTGAACAGTATGGAGGTTCCTTAAAGAGTAAAAATATAGTTATATGATCCAGCAATCCCACTCCTGGGCATGCATCCAGAAAAGATGAAAACTGTAGTTTGAAAAGGTACATGTATCCCAATGTTCATAGCAGCACTATTTACAATAGCTAAAATATGGAAGTAACCTAAGTGTCCATTGACAGAGGAATGGATAAAGAAGATGTGGTGTGTGTATATATATATACATATGTATACATATATTCCATTTTATATGGAACATATATATATTAATATACATATTATATATAATGGAATATTTCTTAGCCATAAAAATGAATGAAATAATGCCATTTGCAGCAATATCGATGGATGTAGAGATTATCATATGAAGTGAAGTAATCAAAGACAAATATATGATATCACTTATATGTGGAATCTAAAAAAGTGATACAAATGAACTTATTTACAAAACAGAAACAGACTCAGACATAGAAAACAAATTTATGGTTACCAAAGGGGAAAGGGGGAGAAGGGAGGGATAAAATTAGGAGTTTGGGATTAACAGATACATAGTACTATTTATAAAAATAGATAAACAACAAGGACTTACTGTATAGGATAGGGAACTATAGTGAATATCTTATAACAACCTATAATGGAAAAGAATCTGAAAAAGAATACATACATGTATAACTGAATCACTTTGCTGTACAACTGAAACTAACACAACAATTGTGAATCAACTGCAGTTTTTAAAAAACTGAATCATATGCTATGCTCAAAGACTAATTGTATCTACCTAAAATTTGAGGAAACAAGCTCATTTACAATGTAAGACTAATTAAATTAATTAAAGGGGAGTGGTGCTTATAATAAAGTACATCTTATTCTAAGGACAGTAAATGAAGTAACATGGATGGGATCCACATAGCTGTACCTTAATGAAGCGCCAACCTACACTTCTAAATAGCTGTGAAACCAGCAGAAAATTGGACGTAACAGTCTTTGACATATGCGTAGCCAAAACTTTCTTAAATATGGGTCCTTTTTAGAGCTCAGCGTTTCCAGGTTTCTGTATTTTCTTTCACATGTATGGTTTCTGTCAGCTCTTTATGTTGGCCTGGATCCTTTAATTCTGCTTCTGTATTTGAATATCTACTTCATATATAACAACAAATAGTATACATAATTTAATAAATGACCAAGAGAAAATGGCCATATTTGTACTCACGCACCTAATATCTTCCACATCAAAGAGAGTGGAAATGTTATCAAAAGATATTTTACTGGGCTTCCCTGGTGGCGCGGTGGTTGGGAGTCCGCCTGCCGATGCGGGGGACACGGGTTCGTGCCCTGGTCCGGGAGGATCCCATGTGCCGCGGAGCGGCTGGGCCCGTGAGCCATGGCCGCTGAGCCTGTGCGTCCGGAACCTGTGCTCCGCAACGGGAGAGGCCACAACAGTGAGAGGCCCGCGCACCGCAAAAAAAAAAAAAAAAAAAAGATATTTTACTATTATTAAAACAGTAATAAGTGACCATTCTTCTCATGGAATTTGAATCATCTAAATTGAAATATAACTGTCTCATGGCACATAATATCCCATACTAATATGTTTGTCCTTACTTAATGTCAAAGATATTTGAAGATGATTTTACTTATAATAAACAGAACATGGTGGAGCATTTATGCATAGGATAATATTCTGGAACAGTCTCTGAGGTCAACCTTGGCATAATTTGACTTGTGGTTTAACGGTATCTTATTCTAAGCACAGTGATTTCCTCATAAACATGGTCAAATCATTTTGCGGTAAAAACGAGAAAGTACGTACAGCATACATGACACAGCACAGCACTAGATAGGTTTTTTTATAATAAACACTCTTTAGGAAAAATGGAATGCATGTGTTTTTCAAATATAATTTTTCTAAGATCTAAATCTATTACAAAGGCATATATCTTTAAAGCAATAAAACTTTAAAAATTTTGTAATATAAAGAACAGTGCACTCAAAAGAAAGAACCCAGTGATCATGCCATTCACTATTTTTCCACAGTTTTCTTGAACTCCTCTTTCGAACTCAATAGCATCTGTTGGATAATTTTATAATTCCCTACGGAGTAAGAAACCAGAAGTTATCTTTAAATTTCCATGGACGATTTTGCAGTTCATTATGGAGTAGGAAAGTAGATAATACCTATACATTGTCAAGATAAAGTTAAGGGACTTCCGTTTGTGCCACAGGTTTTATCAAGGGCCAAAAATGCTAAATTTCTCTATATGATTTCCAGTGATGGAAACAAGGCAGAGACAGTAGGCACCCAAAGTGGTGAGTTAGCGCTTTCCGGATGCCTGTCGTCCTCATGGAAGAGACCCTGGAACTATTTGTTGGCCCGTTTGTGTCTGTACATCTGCATCATCCTCTGACGGACCACGTCAAACGTGTCTTCTTTGTGCTCCTGCCTGTCGGCACCCAACCCCTCCCCTTCTGAGGCAGTTCCCACGCTGATGGGCTCCCTGATGCCCTTCCCACAGGAGCCCAGGCCGTGGCCCTCCTTCCAGCCCATCTTCTGTAGCATCTGGACCCCCAGGTTCTTGTCGGTCAGTTTCTGCTGGGTGAAATCAAAGTCCTGGCGTTTCTTCTTGGACACGGGACGACCCCGAGGCCTGTCATAGGCAATTCGAACCGGTTCGTGAACTTTGGGCTCCTGGATGAGACACGGCACAGCTGTGGGACACAGCTCGGGCCCCACCAGCCCATCGCTTCAATCCACTTCACTGTTTGTGAAGTGCATTGTGCTTGAGGCAGAGTTTCCACCTCTGGAGATGTCCAACCAGAGGCTCGGTAGCCTCTAGTCAGCTGCTGGAGAAGAGACTCATGGCTGGACTCAGTGATCATGAGGGCTCCTGTAGCTATGCACAGCTAGGATTCTGTGTTGCTGCCTTTCTCTGTACAAATTCTAAATTTAAGTATGTGTCCTTTGTTTTTGGTGATTAAATATGCATATACATGTATGTAATTAGTTTTTTAAATATTTCAGGTTGTGGAGGCAGCTTCATTAAGCTCGGGCACCAGAATAAAAGGCTTCATTGCCTGTTTTGCTGCAGGAATTCTCTGCTCACTGCTGGTAAGACCGCCCACCCCTCCGCCATCTTTTCCCCCTGCGTTCCTTCCCTCTATCTTTCCACTTTCATCTACCTCCTTTTCTCTTCTGCTCTTCACTGAAATGCATGGATAAGAGGAGGGGGAGGAAAGGGAAGTGGTGAGGGAGGAAGGGGGGCGCGGAGGGGAAAAGGTTCCTCTGTGCACTCCTGGTTCGGTGGCTGTGGTGGGGTGTTCCTCACGTGCGGATACTCTGTGCCTTATCTTTCAGGGAACTCTTCTGCTCTGGGTGCCCAGGAAGGGACTATACCTCTTCGCAGTGTTTTACACCTTTGGTAACATCGCATCTCTTGGGAGGTAACAGTTTTTTAAATCTAACCTTAGCCAATTATTAGATGGGAAAATGGATGTGCGTTGTGTTTGGAGGGAGGTGAAAGAGGATGCTTCCATAGTTTTAAGGATTTGAAGAGAAAAGAGGTAGTTAAAATACATCACTTTCGGGCTTCCCTGGTGGCGCAGTGGTTGAGAGTCCGCCTGCCAATGCAGGGGACACGGGTTTGTGCCCCGGTCCGGGAAGATCCCACATGCTGCGGAGCGGCTGGGCCCGTGAGCCATGGCCGCTGAGCCTGTGTGTCCGGAGCCTGTGCTCCACAACGGTGAGAGGCCCGCGTACCGCAAAAAAAACCCCACAAAACATCACTTTCATATCCTATCACTTCAACATATGTGTATATATATATATTTTTTTTTTTTCTTTTTTAACTTCAACATATTTTTATATCTTAGTTCATCCTTGAAGTACCACTGGAGAAGGCAGGAACTGTACTACCATTGTGGTTTTACATGGCACGGAAGAGTTGAATGATTTCTTCAAAGTTTACAACACTGCCCTCTCCATTGCTCTAGTCTTACTGAGGCTGCCCCTTGCTGATTGACTCACATGCTCACACCCTGTGCTGGGCTCTGAGAATTCAAGGACGAGCAGGGTTTGGTTCCTGCTGTGATGGAGCTCACTGGTTGGCCAGGCATATAAACTGATAATATAATAGGGTATGGAGAGAGCAATGCTCAGGGAAGGGCAGGTGAGCTGGTCTGACGTGACCTGGGGAGACAGGAGGGCTTCCCGTAGAAGGTGATATCTGAGCTGCTTTTAGCTCTGGCCTCTATCACTGCTCACTACAGGAGTTCCTTGTTGGGCTTCTCTGCCTCTTTTATGGACCCTCGCCAGGCCATTTTCCACAGAGCTGTGGAGCCATTCATTTATAGCCTTGCTTAGCCCCCTTAGTGGCTTCCCATTCCCTCTCAACGGGTGAAGTCCAAAACCCTCAGCATGCATACAGGACAGACTCTTCGAGTCGTTCTCCTCAGCCAGGCTGAACTTGCATTTCTCCAGACGTCTTTGTGCTTTGCTTGGGCTGTTTTCTGTGCCTGGGGTGCTGCCCCCTCTGCACCACCCCCTTTGATGGGTACTTGCTCATTTGTCAAGACCTGACTCAGAAGTCACCTCTTCCATGAAACTTCTCTTAATTCCCTTTTCCCCTCCAGAATCAATGACCTCCTCCTTTTTATGGGCTCTGTCTGTCCCATATATATTTATGTGACAACAGAGATAGCATTTTATTACACTGACTTGTTACAAGTCTACCACTTGACAAGGGCTGCACTTCTGTCTTACTTGTCCGTAATTGTCCCCAAACCTAGGTCTTTTTCTGCTTGGAAATGTTAACCAAATGATTAAGTGCAATGCACTGGCCACCTGCTTAAACTTAATTTATTAATTCTGTTTTTTTTAAGTTTTTTTTTAAATTTAATTTTTATTTTATATTGGAGTATAGTTGGTTTACAGTGTGATGTTAGTTGTACAGCTAAATGATTCAGTTATACATATACATATATCTATTCTTTTCCAGACACTTTTCCCATATAGGTTATTAGAGAATATTGAGTAGAGTTCCCTGTGCTATACAGTAGGTCCTTGTTGATTATCTATTTTACATACAGTGGTATGTATATGTTAATCCCAAACTCCTAATTTATCCCTCCCCACCATGTCTCCCCTTTGTTAACCATAAGTTTGTTTTCAAAGTCTGTGAGTCTGTTTCTGTTTTTTAAGTTCATTTGTATCATTTTTTTCTTTTGATTCCACATACAAGTGATATCATATGATATTCGTCTTTCTTTGACTTACTTCACTTAGTGTGATCATCTCTAAATTTATTCTTATGATAGTATAATGCTGGCCCTTGGAGATGTCTAATCTTGCCTCCAAAGTTCTCTCAAATACTAACTTTTGGGGGGTTTTGCTTTGGGCAGACGGCATAGGTTATAATGTAGAGTCTAGACTGAGCATAAATATATGGGTGTGTTGGTTAGTCCAAAAGAACTATTTAGCAAATCCTAATGGGACCAACTTTTCGAAGCATTGCCCAGGGAGATAATAAAGGGAGCGAATTGTTATTCCAGGGTGTGTCTAGGAGTTTGTGGCTTTACCTGTAATCTTTTATATTTTTGTATATATGCTGCATGTAATTTTTAAGGCCACCCTTGGCTATCGCTTCTTGTTCAACGTAGGCTCAAGAGTGCACTCAGCGCAAACCCTTGACCTGGGAGTGCAGCTTTGAATTCAAATGGAAACAATGCACTTCAAAGAGAGGTAGACTTATTTAACAAATTTTTGTTCTTAGAACACTCAGTAGCTAATGTCATCTGCTGGTTGGCTTGTATTAAATGCTGGCTGTAAACCAGTGGGGTGATGCCACACGGGGCGTTTCTGTCAGGAGTCGGGAAGCATGACCTATACTGGGCCCTGGCACTTGCCGTGTTAGGCGTGAGTGTCTGCTTCATTTGTGTTTACTTTTTCTCACTAGCCACCTATCGAGTTCCATCCCTACAGAAGGCATGCTGGGGCTGTCTTTTGGAGCTTGGGAATCCAATAGATGTGGGTTGGAATGCCAGCTCTTTTATGGGCTTAGCTGTGTGATCTTGGATAAGTAAATTAACCTTTCTGAGCTTTTATTTTCTCAGCTCTAAAATAAGTGTAATACCTAACTCACAGAGTTGTTGAGGGGGTGAAATGAGATCATGTACGCGATATCTAGCACTTAGCAAGTGTTCCACACATCACAGATGATATTCCTATCAACATTAGAATTATCCTCTGGAGTTTACAAAAGAAAATGAAATGCTCTACCTCTTAACATAAACTGCCTAAGCCTGTAAGATGTGGTTTTTCTTTTTTAGATTACCGGAGTCACTTTGGTTTGTTTGTTTCCATGGGTAGGTTGTGAAGGAGGCAAGGTAGCACCTGGAAGGGAGGGGTCCTCTAACCTAGTGGTTATGGACGTGGCTCCGGAGTCAGACCTACTGCATCTACATCCTCACTCTACCGTATTCTAGTTGGGTGGCCTCAGATACGTAACAGGTCCTTTCTGGACTTAAGCTTCTTTGTCTGCAAAATAAGTATGATGACTGTTCCTGTAATCAACTTCATAAATTGTTAATGGACTAAATAAGAATAAGGCGCAAAAGGCCCTGAGGCACAGTGCCTAGCGCAGTCGGAGCTTTTCGAGGGTCAGCTACTATTACTGCTATTATTGCCCACAGGTGAGCTGGGGGAGGTGATGGGGAGGCACCTTTGTTTACCTCGTGTGGTTCTGTTCTGGGCTGAACGGCCTGTGTGTGTTTGCCTCTTAGCACTGTCTTCCTCATGGGACCAATGAAACAGCTGAAGCGAATGATAGAGCCTACGCGTTTGATTGCAACCATCATGGTGCTGGTAAGGTCTGCCTGTTACCTGGATGTCTAAAATAGGAGTGTTTGTTTCTGCTGTTTGCAATTTTTTTCCTCTTAAACCTAAAGACTCCTATCCTTTTCCCTTTCATCTTGACTTACTATCTGATTCCTGTAACCACTGTGGCAGAAGGGAGCATTCTTCATCTAATAATTTTTCCTCTCTTCCCCCGACTTGTGTTTCACTTGGTTTTAAGGTACTGCCATTTCTATAAAGCCCCTCCAGAAGGTGTTGCTTCTTAAATTTGGCAAACTCATGTGGTAATAAGAGGGCTCTGACACCCTCCTGGTGGTGGGTGATACCACATACAAGGAAAGCTTAGAGGGAGTAACTGGGGAACACAGGGTTCATTCTCTCAAGTAGGTGTCCAGTCTCCTAGCATGGGCTCTTTTTCCCCTTGTCATTCTCTGACTTTGGGATCCTGTTTGTTTTTGTCAGTTTTCCTGAAGCAGGCCTGGTTTCCTCATGGCCCAGCACCCCCGTTCCCTGCTCTCACCACAGTGTCTTCAGTCTTGTCCTATCTTCCTGTCCCATTAACCCAGAATGCCTCTCCCTTCCTTGGGCCCTTTCCTTCCATGGGACCATCCCATCATTCCAGACCACGTCCTCTGGACTGCTGTTACAGTTATCAGTATTGCAATGTTCAGACCTTGAGCAACGTACTTTGTAGTTTCATTTGTGTACATCTCATTTGTTCAGGTGGGTAAGTTCTCTAAGGCCGTGGCCACACTTGCTACTGTTTTGTGTCCTTTCAGAGCATCGGGCACCATGCTGGATACCAAGAAATTATTTCGGTCATATTTATTGAGTGGTTACTGATACAGCAGGATGGAGAGGACAGGCATGACTGACAGCTGGACTACTCATTGTTTTTGGCCATCCCTGGATGTAGATGGCCTGGATAAGTCTCTTGCAAAAAGAACTTACTAAGAAAGGACTCAGGGACAGTGTTAGGTGATGTGTAAACAAATAATTGACTCTGGCTGTGAGATTGACATCTAGTGTTAACCCTTGTCCTCACATGCGCTTTCTACTCCAGACACTAGTGTTTGGCAGGAGTTAAAGAGGTGTGTGTTTAACCTACTTTAGTATATGTTGGAATGGAAGGGTGGATGGATGGGTGGACCAGAAATGTGCTTGTGTTTGCTGGGCAGAGATTTTGGGAAAATTTGAAAGTAGAAGAGGATCCTTCTCTTTTTAATCTACATGAATCCTTATTGGCCAGTTTCGTTTCACTGGGATTTGAACTCCTCTGCCAAAGATGGGTGCTCGCGTAGGTTCAGTGCTTTGAGATGAAGGATGCATTTGGTTGCTGTGCTAACCACAGAATGTGATTACTGCAGTTTGATGTGTTGTTGTAAGTTTGTCAAGAATGATGTCTTTAGTTTCTTCCCCTCCCTGTTATCATTGTCATTGTATTAATTAAATAATGTTTCCTTTCTCTCTCTAGCTGTGCATGACGCTTACCCTGTGTTCTGCCTTTTGGGTAAGTGTGTATTTTAATTTTCCTTAACCTTTTTGGTGTGTGCCTCTTGTCACACACGTACCTGTAACCGTATCATTTTTCTTCCAGTGGCACAACAGAGGGCTTGCTCTCATCTTCTGCATTTTGCAGTCTCTGGCCCTGACGTGGTAAGTAACCTTTTCGACAGTCCCTTCCCACATCGATCTCTGACTAACGCAGCTGAAGGAGATAAAATCCCACATGGTGTGGGTAGGAGGATTGGGAAAACAGAAGCTTTTCGACTTAAGAATCTTTAATGATGCAAGTCAAATCACACCGCAGAGCACCAAAGCCTGTCGACTCAGCCCACCGCCAGTAGGTGGCATTAGTGGCCTTGAGTGGTCCTGGGAGGCTCTTTGCCCACTGTGGCATTTTTGCTGGGCTCAGGGTTGATTTTGAGATGTTGCAGACGTTATTCAACCACTCACGTCTGGTAAGGGCAAGGACAATGAAGTTGTGTAGGGACCGGTAAAAAGAGGCTTGTGAGTCAAACAGGCATTAAAGGAAAAGGAAACTGGTGAGGAAAATCGTGAGTGTTACATTTGTGGTGGGATGAATCATTTAACAGAAGGACAAAGAGTGAATTGTCAGCAGCAGATGAGAAGCGGTGACTGACGCAATGGGAAACCGTGTGGCTGTGCGCCGTAGCAAAACCAGGGCGTTGTGCCCTAGGGGCCAAGCATAGTGAGAGGACCACTGAAGACATTATCATTCAGAACCATGGATGGGGCTGCAGCGTCATGGCCATTTCAGACCTGTCCAACGTCAAAGTACGGGGGTGGTGGCACGTATGGAATCAATAGCTTCTGAGACGTTTCTGTAATGTGTTCACGGTTTATCAAGGGATGGTATCTGCCAGAACAGTTTCATAAAAATGTGACTTGATCTACTTTGGGGAGAAATGTTGGCTCTAATGCGAAGAAAGGAAGACTGTGAAAGTTTTAAAGCTTCCAAGGATCAAATGTTGTCTTATTTGATAGAAATGCATCTTGAGACTGCAAGCTTAACACCCATCCTTCCTTTTAGTAATTTTGGACTTTTGAATAAATGTACTTTCAAAATGCCCTTTGGAATTTATTCCAAGTAAGTCAGCTTTTGTACGTGGTGAGTGTCAGCTACGGAGAAGAATGATGGCCTGATTTTAATGGGACACATACAGTGTGGTAGTGGGTACTGAAAGGGCCTGGTGTGATGGCTTATGTTTATATTTTGGTTTTCTTCTCGGGGCAGAAATTA
The DNA here is from genome assembly GCF_005190385.1 of Monodon monoceros. Classification (NCBI taxonomy): domain Eukaryota; kingdom Metazoa; phylum Chordata; class Mammalia; order Artiodactyla; family Monodontidae; genus Monodon; species Monodon monoceros. The sequence goes on along the minus strand of NW_021703774.1, from coordinate 59,125,051 downwards.
ATCCCTACGTACACATGCCTTTCTTTGCATATAGACTGATTCTGATGCCATTTTTTAAAGGTTCAGCGTTCATGTGTGCACAGTCAGATGGCCCTATTCCAACCCTGATGTGTTCCAACTATATGTGTTCCAACTTAGAGTTGATTGGCTTCCAGCCCGCCTGACACCCAGGCCTGGTCTTTGGGGGCGTGGCCAGCTTCCTCCCCTCTGTGGTTCCATTCTGGGCGAGGGGGCTGAGCTAACTGGGACCACCAAGATATCTGTGGGCTTGGGTTCTTAAAGAATCATAGCTTGCTTATACTTTCATCCATAGGGCAGTTGGTAGTGCGTTTTTTTTTCTTTTCTTTTCCTGCTCTCTTTTCTCTTCTTTTAAAATGATTAGGCACAGAGCAGAAAATTTATGCCAATGGGGTAGAAGTTGTATTCTGTTGCGAACTTGTAACATGTTAGAGGACAGCTGATCTGCATTTTATTTGATGTTCCTTTAGAATAGGGCTTCTAGGTCATCTGGCTATCTGGAATCTGCCTGTTGTAGGTAAGGCTGCTGGCTCATTTGGTTAAAGCAGTAGCCCCGTGAGGCTGAGGTGACAGAGTTGTCTCCATACGGGCCTTCTGCCCTCCTACCTTGGCTACAGATGACACCCCCTTCCCTGTTATACACGTGGCACCGCGCGCGCCTGTATGTGTGCGTGTGCGCACACACCCTCCACACTGAGGAGGGAGGGGGTCTGGATACATCACCGCAGGTGCTCTTGCAGCTCAGAGACCCAATCCACTGCGTAATCTTCCACTCCCTTCATTTGACTTGATCTTTTGTTTGTTTTTCATTGTAGGTATAGCCTTTCCTACATACCATTCGCAAGGTAAGACTGTCTTGAGGATTATAATGTCTGTCGTTTGGGGATGGTGATAGTTTGCGTGGGGCCTTTTAGTTTAGGGTGCTTTCAGAGAGTTCACGCCATTTTATCTTTATGAAGATCCTTGGAGACGAATAGGCAGATGTTATACACCTATTTTATAGATTAGTAAGCCAGTGCCCCCACCCCCCCACCCCATAATACAACCAGTGATGGGCATTGACCCAGATCTACCGATTCCTGGCGCTGGGAGCATTCTGCTGTGATGGACAGTATGTATATGCTCATTATCACTCTTTTAACCTGTAGGTTTGAGGAGGTTTTCCTAAAGGTGAATATCACCTTAATATCACTGAGCGAGGGATGGAGGGGGTCTACGTTCATGCTTGTTTTCTTATACTATCCCACTGATGGGAACATTTCAGAAAAGAATTCATAGAGGGAAAGTAGGCAGGGCCAGGACTCAGGAGGACCAGGGTTTCCTAATTAGCAGTGTGACCTTGAGCAGCTCACTTGACCGCCCCCCCCCCCCCACCCGGCCTGAAAGGACTCGTGATAACTGACTTGGGTTGGCCCCTTCTCACTCCGAGCTTCTGACCTCCAAACCTCCTTTAATTAGCACTTTCAGTGATCTTTGCCTCCGACTCTGTTCTCATGTCACCATTTAATTTCCATTCCTCTCTTTCATGACCTGTGAACTAAAAAGAGGCTTTTCCTTAACTGTGTTGAGGCAATGAGAAATGTGCGAGAGCTGGGAAGGAGGTAGAGCAAGCTTAGGCCTTCCGAGGCTGTTGCTGACAGTGATCGGAAGACGGTGGCGAGTGACTGATTAGACGAGAAGTTAACCAGCCCACCACGTTAAAGGCAGCTGGGTGGCTTTGTGAGTAGGCTTTCCAGGTCCTTTAATATGTGTATTGTGAGCTGCCACAAGGGATCTTATTTGTCAAAACCCTTTCTTGTGCAGAGCATCTGCTGGGACTTCAGTGCAGAGCGTATCTTAAGAAATACTGTCCAGGGGCTTCCCTGGTGGCGCAGTGGTTGAGAGTCCGCCTGCTGATGCAGGGGACACGGGTTCGTGCCCCGGTCCGGGAAGATCCCATGTGCCGCGGAGCGGCTGGGCCCGTGAGCCATGGACGCTGAGCCTGTGCGTCCGGAGCCTGTGCTCCGCAATGGGAGAGGCCACAACAGTGAGAGGCCCGCGCACCGCAAAAAAAAAAAAAAAAAAAATTAATGCTGTCCTAGAATTATCTTGATAGCAAAATGCAGTGCCCGCTCATGCGAATACATTCTCTCATGTTCCCTCCCTCCCTCCTCCCTCCTCCCTCCCTCCTCCCTCCTCCCTCCCTCCTCCCTCCTCCCTCCCTCCTCCCTCCTCCCTCC
>NW_021703774.1:59119658-59122714 GCF_005190385.1 Monodon monoceros | reverse complement strand
CCTCCCTCCTCCCTCCCTCACTCCCTCCTCCCTCCCTCCTCCCTCCTCCCTCCCTCCCTCATGTGACTCCAGTGTCCTTGGCACAAATGCCGCTGAGAACACAAGGAGTAGAACTGGGGTGAGAAGCCCTAGAACATGGCCAGATACGGCGGTGGGATGGATGTGCCTGCTTGAATAGAATAGTAATCTGCTGAGCCCTCACTCTTTCCTTGCACGCTCTACACTGAATTCCAAGGAGCAAGTGCCTGGGATAGAGCTCATACATCAGGGTAGCAAGTGCTCAGTACCTATAGAGAGCTCCCTGTGCTAGGGAACTCCTGCAAGATGTCCCTTAACAAGTTTCTGCTGCCTGCTTAGAGAGGAGAAAGGCCCTAGTGCCTATTTGACTTAATGCTTTCGGTGCATTCTGTGATTCTGGTAGATATTAAAGTATACAGTCCTGACTAATTTCTCGGTTTTAGATAGTTTCCACTTTCTTCCTGTCTTTTCCTCTGATGGTCATGGTAGCGATTCTTTGTTAAATACCTACTCTGTGCAATGCACTAATTCCCAGACTGGTCTACAGGGTAAGTGGGGATGCGCCCTTTTACAGATGAGGCATTTGATACTCAAATAAGGCAAGTCCCTTCCCCGGGATAATATTAGTAGTAGATGTTGAAGCTGAGGTTTGATGCCATGTAGATCTGACTCCATGGTCTGGGTGCTTTCTTCTCTGCAGCGTGCTGCTCTGGGTACCCAGAAAATCTCAAGGAAGGTCTTTACCACTTCCAGGAGCCTTTGGAGTGATGATCTCCCATTTATCTTTGTGTTTTTTCTTCCTAGGAACGCTGTGAAGAAGTGTTTTGCTGTATGTCTTTCATAACACACGGCCGGTTTTGCAAAGCTTTGGAAGGCATGGTGGATGGAAGCTCGTGGACCGTGTTGTAAATATCTTCTAAATCTCTGTCTCACAGACATGTGCCTTTGATCTTGCAGCGACATGCTGCTTGCATTCTGAACACCTGAGGGTTGCTTTTGGAGGCAACGGTGTGTTCCCAAACCCACATGTCTGTAGCACGATATGAGAGGTGGGTTCTGTATCTGATGGAGTGGCATCTTCCTCATGCGCCTTTGCATGGTGTTCCACTGAGTTCTCGTAAATAAAAACCTTGTTAAACAGCAGCAGATAAGCCTTGGGAGCCAGTGATTCCCAGCTGGCAACAGGCCGCCCTGTTGGAGTCACAGGGGTGCAACAGGAAGGGATAGAGTTTGGGGGTCTACAGGGACTTCGTAGATTTGTTCCTCAGCGTGGCATCCGTCACCCCTGCCCCACACAGCGTGGACACGCTTCTACTCTGGTGTCTGGGAACGAGTGCTTCTGCCCTCCTGACAGCTGCACACGAGCCCGTGGCGAGTCTGGCCGTGGACTGAAGTAGAAAAGGAGCACTTTTTGGTGATGTGTGTTGTTTTTAGACCTGAGCCGTGGCTCTTCTGCTGTTCTGATTCCACAGCTGCCCATAGAATGTATTTTCTAACATTCAGTGCACACTGTTTTTCTCTTGGGTTTTTCTTTCTCCCTGCCACATATCTTTACTCTTGACCTCTTGGAACGAGATTGAGAGAGAACAACGCAGCAGCAGGAGACACTACTGCTTCCTTTTGGACAAGACCTGGTAGGAGGTGAAGAATGTTGCTGCTCTCTGCTGTATTTTTTTCCCCCCATTATTTATAAATGTTTGCTTTTAAAATGATTTTGTTTTCCATTCTCCCCTAAAACGGGGCCAGGGGAGAGTAGGTGGGAAGACAGAGCCCTGCCGTGGAGGCAGCAGGAAGTAGGCACGCCTGCCCAGTGACCTTTAAACAGTCGCAGCGTTTGCAGTGGAGCCTGTCCTGGAAACGGTGGGAGAAGACACCAGGGGCAGCGGGGTTGCCATATTGCAACTTGATGTCTGGCCACAGACAAAGTGCTTTCATGTCCCTGATCTTGTCTAGTCCTTGTAGGAGCCTTGTGATGAAGCAGGGATTGTTATCCCAGTAGGCAGTCAAGGAAATCAAGGCTCAGAGAAGTTACGAGATCTGCCCAGAGCCGCAGTCGATGGCAGAACTGAGCCCCAAGCCTGGGTGCCCCAGCTTCTGTCCCCTTCATGACACCGCGTTTTGCCAGTGTGGCTCTGGTGTTACCTCCTGTAACTGTTTTCCCTGTTTTCATCAGCCAAGCCTGTGCCTTTTCTGGTTGCAAGCTCTCTACGTCATTGTATCTTCTCCTGCTCAGTCTCCCTTTGGGAAGCTTCCTCTTGGATCTGTAGGATCTCCATCATGCCTTTTGTGCCCTTTAGCTCCTCCTTGAGGCCTGACCATCAGAATGCCCTATCTTGATCGTTGGAGTTCTTGGCATTACAGGACCTCCAAAGTCACCTCCAGAGGAGAAGTCTGTTTGGGTTTGCCTTTCTGTTCTTCTCCCAGGTTGGCCGGTCCACTCAGGCTCTTGCTCTGGGAATCTCCAAACCAAAGGCAGTGGTCCACTGCTTGTCTCCTTGCTTGTGGCTGATTGCTGAATTCATTTTCCTGCTGCAGCCAAGACCTCAAACCGGTGCGGCTTTTCTTCTGAACTGGGGAGGTATGAACAGGCCTGACGGGGCCAGAGTGTGGAGCCAATGTTACTGGGTCCTTTTCCAGGCTGTTGAGGGCATCCTGTCTTCTGCTGAGGCCCCTAACCTACCTTCAGCCAGGAGTGGAAAGTATATGCTACCATCTGGCTTGTGTGGGGTTCCTTCACAGGCCAGGTGCTTCCAGGAGACAGCTCAGATCTCAGAAGGGCTCTGTGAAGGCGGTCAGAAGTCATCTTCTCTTTAGAGCTGATGTGAGGCTAGCCTGTCACTATGAGCTTCAAATAGCCTGGAGTAATACACCTAAAAGGCTGACCCCTCTGGGCCCTTTTCAGAGGCTGGACTTGACTTTGTGAGACATGAGGTTAAGATGTCACCAGGCCTGTGTAATGTAGTGGTGGTGAACGTGGGCTATGAAACAGGGCTGGGTGTGAGTTGTGGTTCAATCACCTGCTACTGTCATGTTGAACA
>NW_021703774.1:59119390-59119648 GCF_005190385.1 Monodon monoceros | reverse complement strand
CAATCACCTGCTACTGTCATGTTGAACAAGCTCCTTAACCTCTCGTCCTCACATCGCTCATCTGTTTAAAAATAATGGGGATAATGATTCCTGCTGGATCATCACAGGATGTCAATGAGAAACGTGTCAAGTGCTTTAGCATGGGGCCCAGCATAGGTAAATGATATCTCCGTAAAAGGTGGGTATTATTATTTAATCCTGGAAATAATGGATGACCATTGAAGGTGATAGGGTGACTATCTCTGGCCATTAATTTGT
>NW_021703774.1:59108487-59119380 GCF_005190385.1 Monodon monoceros | reverse complement strand
ATGACCATTGAAGGTGATAGGGTGACTATCTCTGGCCATTAATTTGTCTGAAAAAGCTTATTTGGTAGTATGTGTCTGGCACTGTAGGCATTGCCATGCACTATCTTGTTGAATATTCACAGTCACTTTGCCAGGCTAGCAGTCTTGTCTCCATTATTAGAGAAGGAACAGCCTCAGAGCGGGTAAGGGGTCTGTACCAGATCTCACCAGCCGAGGGCGCTAGCTCTTGCGTGAAAGCTCGTGCTTTGCCTTATCTCTGGAGGCCTGTGGCCAGTTTGTTCAGACAGCTCCAGTCCGGACACCTCGGCAGCTTGTGGGTGATCCCGCCTTCCAGGATCTTCCAGACTGAAATTTTCCTTCTGCCGCCTTACCCTTTGGTTGCTTCCCTACTTGTTTTTGTCTGCCGGCCTGTAGGAGTAAGAAATCCATTTCAAATATGCTGAAAGCTGTTACCAAGCAACTGTGCTGGTTAAAAGCAACCTCGTGGGTGAGATGACGAGTGGAGAGTTAGGGTTTTAGGTCCTGTGGTTGGTCGTGGTCTCTGTTTCCCTGCTCCCCTGCCTTCTATCCTACCCCGTTCACTGCTGGGTGAAGGAGAGATCCTTGCGTTTTGGAACGAAGGGAACCCTTGAGGCAGCTCTTTTGTAGACAAGGAATGTGTTCGTGCAAGGCTGTGCTTCCAACAGCTGGGTGGGAGCGCTGGCCTGAACGCTCTTCCCTGGCCGTGTTTGCCTGTGACCGCTGTGTTGGGAGCAGCATTGCTCTCCAGACTTGGAGAACCGGCTTCCAGTGCTCTTGGCCCTCTCTGCCTTCATCCCACCCCTGAGAGACTGGGCGGGTCTGTTTACTAACTCGCTGCTTCCCATCTCCTCCTGTCTCGCTGTCTAAGAGGTCTCCCCTTTTGCCCGATGTGCTCAGGGGAACCTCTGGCTCTCCAGCCCCTCTGCGTGGCTGTGCCTGTGGCCACTGCTGCTGAGACCCGGCCGAGGTTCCTGCTCTCCCTCCCTCCCACAGACGGGCCGTCTTGTCCTTGGGAAGGACCGACCACTCTCTGCAGCTGAGCGTTCTCACCGGCTTCATTGTCTCAGTGCTTGGAGCTCCTGTGCATATCACGCCTGTATGGTGACTGTGGGTTAGCCACCTGAGTGCTACCTTCCACCCTAATCAGTACATGCTCAGGGAGCAGGAAATACAATCATGAAATGCCTCTAAATAAAACTACTTTTGTATACTTCTGTTAGAAAAGATAATTAAGAAGTGGGTCATACCTTAAAAAAAACAAAAGAGGTGTGGGGATACCGGTTTGGCTGCTTCTGCTTTCGATAGCTCCACGAGAGTGACATGTGTTGGAACACGTGTGATGAGACTCGGTGGAATGAATTCGGGAATGGAGCTGCAGCCCTGTGGCTGTGGAGTCCTTTTTCTATGGGGCCGCCTACACCAGTCTTGCCTTCTCGTCTCTTTGCTTAGATAACTTCTGACTAGAGTCTGCTGTAGGATTACAGATACTTCAAAATCCACAACCCATCCTTCAACTTCATTTTCAGCAAATCAACAACGACAGAAATCAGTGTTTAAGGTTTATAGACCCATGTTGCTAGATTACAGGCATTGTTCTTTTGGTTTTAAAAATCCAAGACTTTTTAAGATAAGTTTGAACATGTGCCGTAGCTTCCTTGCAGATAGCATTTTTAATAAAGCGAACAGACCTTCACCTGAAGTTAAATACTGATTGATATCTGTGTAGCTCTCGGTAAGATTGACAAAAGAATTTACATTTAGAAGTCTAAATTTTTTAGCAATTTCTATTTAAAAAGTTGGGGGATTAAATCATGTGACTTTCAAGCACCTTCTAATTCATAATTTTATGCAATTCTGAGATCTGGAGGATTTTTTGTCAAGTGGAGAGTGCCGTGCAGTGTTCTTGCCTCCAGTTTACTTGAGATAGGGCGTTTAGTCCTACTTTGTGGTTATTTCCAGTTCTACCCTGAATGCATAGGTGACACTCCTAAGCCCCTGGTACACTTAAGCTTTGCTGTTGATGGCTCAGATTTTCTGTCCCTTGACCTCACAAAGGGCCTCACAAAGCACCGGCAGAGGTCTCACCACAGAGCTTGTGAGCAGAGCCCATGGTCCGTCAGAGCCTTTGTTAATGTAAATTGACTGAATAAAATTATGTGCTTCTTAGCAGGAGCTGATAAACTGACGATGGGCTTGGAAATGTACAAAACATTTTCTGTAGACGGGATGAGCTGAAAGCAGGGAAGAGTGTGTTCACTAGACAGGAGGAACATGGCTATTTGGAGTGAAAGGTCAGTCCACAGCATCATAATAAACAATTACTACTGATGTGGATATTCACGACAAAGTAATGACACTACACTTAATAAACAGCACCAAAAAGTAGACATAGCATGGACAAAAGTTCCCTGATATAAATGGCTGCCTAGACTTAATATCCTTGTGGATCCTTGGGAGGTATCCTTTGAGACCAAACTGAGACTTGTCAGAGAATGTTGCCCTCTGCCTGTTGAACTACCATACTGCAAGAAGTAATGAGCCTTAAGTACAGATGAACCTTGTGTAATGTCTTAAAGGGGAACCATAGTTTACATGCAATCTTGTGGTCTTTGTGCTACGAGAAGTGCTTATTTCGCCTTTTTCAGTATTTCTGCTTGACTTCGCCATTTGGAACGAGGAAAACAAAAAAATTAAAACCTCTGATCTTTCACTGCTTTTGTACATTCTGATTCTGCAGTTAAGGGTAAGGATGCTCAAAAGCCCATGGGGAGTTTATATGCGTTCAGAACGTTGTACCTGTTTTAGTATGATGAGCTTTTAAAACACTTTGTTAAAACATCAGTCTTTGTAATTGTGTAGATACTCAGCTAATTTTGAATGCTGCTGGTGGCATACCTAAATTTTCATATCGCAAAATGTATTCTTGTGTGCTGCTTTTCCTACCTTGAGATGCTGTTTCACACAGTGAAGATTGTTTTCTTTTTACTAACTCATTTCAGAGAAAGAATTGAGCTGGTTTTTTCCCCCAAGTATCACAAAACAATTTTTGCTTTTTTCCTCCAATAAATGATAGCATTATGATCTTTAGTAAATCTAGTGTTGTCTCTTATTCATGTTTGTTTTTCCAGGAGTCACTGAGCCAAATGAAGATTGCAGGACTATGAGAAAAGACCATGTCTTTAATATGAATCCTTAATGGTAGTGTACATCGTAGGCACTTAAAAGATGTTTTTTGAGATAAATTGATATGTTTAGCCTCTCTTTCAAATGACTTCAGGATAAACGCAGGTCTAAGGACAGTTCTGAAGGTTTTTGAAAGGTAAGACATTTCAAGTGTTTATTTTGGAATATTCCCAAACACCTAGCTGGATAAGTCACTTTATGTAAACTAGGTTGTCAAATTAATTACTAAAATGTTTTTAATAATATCTCCTTATTCTTTTAATGTCTGTAGCACTTGTAGTTATGCGAGTTTTTCATTGCTGATACTGGTTATTTGTATCTTTCTTTATCTTTATCAGTTTAGCTTGAGGTTTATCAATTGTATTGATAGTTTCAAAGATAACTCAGTTAAAAAAATTTGAACATTTAACTAAAGAAGATATGTGAATGGCAAGCAAACACATCTAATACATAATATGTTATCATTATATGAAGTTTAATAAAAACAGGTAAAACTCAACTCTAGACTTCAAAGACACATTCTTAGGTGGTAAAACTATAATGAAAGCAAGGAAGTTATTTGCATAAAAGTTTGCATAGTGATTGGTTTGAGAGGGACAGAGAGGTTAATGATTGGGAAGGGACAGGATGTGGAGGGAAACCCTGGGTATTGGTTGTGTTTTATTTCTTGATCAAGTGGTACTTACAAGGTGTTCACTGGTAAATCATTGCACTGTGTGTTTTCTGTGTATGTGCACTTTTGTGATGTGTTATATTTTATAATAAAAGAACCAGCTTTGGTTTCATTGATTTTCACTATTGGTTGTCTGTTTTCTATTTAATTGATTTCTTTTTGTTTTTGTTTTTTTTTTGGTCCAATAGCTGTTTATTGTGCTTGCTTTTACAATAATTGATTTCTTTTTATTATTTCTTTTCTTATATTTACTTTAGATTTATCTTTTCCAGCTTTTTAAAATTTATTTACATTTTTCCTGTTTATTCTTATACATCCAGCATTCGAGTTATAAAAATTTAAAACAACATATTTAGTTAAAAAAATGGAGACTTTGGGGATAAAACCCAATGGACTAAGGCTCAGTCTCTTATTTTTTATTTTCCTTGTTGGTTATTTATTTTAAATATAGCAGTGTGTACATGTCAATCGCAAACTCCCTAACTTTCCCTCTCCCCCCACCCTTCCCCCCAGTAACCATAAGTTCATTCTCTAAGTCTGTGAGTCTGTTTCTGTTTTGTAAATAAGTTCATTTGTATCATTTTTTTTTTTTTTTAGATTCTGCATATAAGTGATATGATATTTCTCTTTTTCTGACTTACTTCACTCAGTATGACAATCTCTGGGTCCATCCATGTTGCTGCAAATGGCGTTATTTCATTCTTTTTAGTGGCTGAGTAATATTCCATTGTATATATGTACTACAACTTCTTTATCCATTCCTCTGTAGATGGACATTTAGGTTGCTTCCATGTCTTGGCTACTGTAAACAGTTCTGCAATGAACATTGGGGTGCAGGTATCCTTTTGAACCATGTTTTTCTCTGGATATATGCCCAGGAGTGGGATTGCAGTATCATATGGTAGCTCTATTTTTAGTTTTTTAAGGAACCTCCATACTGTTCTCCATAGTGGCTGTACCAATTTACATTCCCACCAACAGTGTAGGAGAGTTTCCTTCTCTCCACACCCTCTCTAGTATTTATTGCTTATGGATTTTTTGATGATAGCCATTCTGACTGGTGTGAGGTGATACCTCACTGTAGTTTTGATTTGCATTTCTCTAATAATTAGCAATGCTGAACATCTTTTCATGTGCCTCTTGGCCATCTGTATGTCTCCTTTGGAGAAATGTCCATTTAGGTCTTTTGCCTATTTTTCGATTGGGTTGTTTGTTTCTTTGATATTGAGCTGCATGAGCTGCTTGTATATTTTGGAGACTAATCCTTTGTCAGTCACATCATTTGCAAATATTTTCTCCCATTCTGTGGGTTCTGTTCATTTTGTTTATGGTTTCCTTTGCTGTGCAAAAGCTTTTGAGTTTAATTAGGTCCCAGTTGTTTAATTTTGTTTTTATTTCCATTACTCTTGGAGACAGGTCAAAAAAGATATTGCTGTGATTTATGTCAGAAAGTGTTCTGCCTATGTTTTCCTCTAAGAGTTTTATAGTGTCCAGTCTCACATTTAGGTCTTTAATCCATTTTAAGTCTATTTTTGTTTATGGTGTTAGGGAGTGTCCTAATTTCATTTTTTTACATGTAGCTGTCTAGTTTTCCCAGCACCATTTATTGAAGAGATTGTCTTTCCTCCATTGTATAGTCTTGCCTCCTTCATTGTAGATTAATTGACCATAGGTGCGTGGGTTTATTTCTGGGCTTTCTAACCTGTTCCATTGATCTATATTTCTGTTTTTGTGCCAGTAGCGTACTGTTTTGATGACTATACCTTTGTAGTATAGTCTGAAGTCCTGATTCCTCCAGCTCCGTTTTCCTTTCTCAAGACTGCTTTGGCTATTTGGGATCTTTTGTGTCTCCATACAGATTTTAAGATTTTTTGTTCTAGTTTTATGAAAAATGCCATTGGTAGTTTGATAGGGATTGCATTGAATCTGTAGATTGCCCTAGGTAGTATCGTCATTTTCACAGTGTTGATTCTCCCCATCCAAGAACATGATATATCTCTCCATCTGTTTGCGTTATCTTCAATTTCTTTTGTCAGCATCTTATAGTTTTCGGAGTACAGGTCTTTTGTCTCCTTAGGTAAGTTTATTCCTAGGTATTTTATTCTTTTTGGTTTGATGGTAAATGGGATTTTTTTTGAATTTCTCTTTCTGATCTTTCATTGTTACTGTATAGGAATGCAAGAGATTTCTGTGCATTTTTTTGGTATCATGCAACTTTACCAAATTCATTGATTAGCTCTAGTAGTTTTCTGGTGGCCTCTTTAGGATTATCTATGTATAGTATGATGTCATCTGCAAACAGTGACAGCTTTACTTCTTCTTTTCCAATATGTATTCCTTTTATTTCTTTTTCTTCTCTGATTGCCATGGCTAGGACTTCCAAAACTATGTTGAATAATAGCGGCGAGAGTGGACATCCTTGTCTTGTTCCTAATCTTAGAGGAAATGCTTTCAGTTTTTCACCATTGAGTATGATGTTAGCTGTATGTTTGTCATCTATGGCCTTTATTATGTTGAGGTAGGTTCGCTCTGTGCCCCCTTTCTGGAGAGTTTTTATCATAAATTGGTGTTGAATTTTGTCAAAAGCTTTTTCTGCGTCTGTTGAGATGATCATATGGTTTTTATTCTTTAATTTGTTGATGTAGTGAGTCACATTGATTGATTTGCAGATATTGAAAAATTCTTGCATCCCTGGGATAAATCCCACTTGATCATTTGTATGATCCTTTTAATGTATTGTTGGATTCGGATTGCTAGTATTCTGTTGAGGATTTTTGTGTTCATCAGTGATATTGGCCTGTAGTTTTCTTTCTTTGTGGTATCTTTGTCTGGTTTTGGTATCAGGGTGATGGTGGCCTCGTAGAATGAGTTTGGGAGTTTTCCTTCCTCGGCAATTTTTTTGGATGAGTTTGAGAAGGATAGGTGTTAGCTCTTCTCTAAATATTTGATAGAATTGTCCTGTGAAGCCACAGTTTCAATTTCAGTACTTGTGATTGGTCTGTTCATATTTTCTACTTCTTCCTGGTTCAGTCTTGGGAGAGTGTACCTTTTTAAGAATTTGTCCATTTCTTCCAGGTTGTCCATTTTATTGGCATACAGTTGCTTGTAGTAGTCTCTTATGCTCCTTTGTATGTTTGTGGTGTCAGTTGTAACTTCTCCTTTTTCATTTTATTGACTTGAGTCCTCTCTCTTTTTTTCTTAATGAGGCTGGCTAAAGGTTTATCAATTTTGTTTATCTTTTTAAAGAACCAGCTTTTAGTTTCATTGATCTTTACTATTGTTTTCTTCGTCTCTATTTCATTTATTTCTGCTCTGATCTTTATGCTTTTTTCCCTTCTACTAGCTTTAGGTTTTGCTTGTTCTTCCTTCTCTAGTTGCTTTAGGTATAAGGCTAGGTTGTTTATTTGAGATTTTTCTTGTTTCCTGAGGTAAGATTGTATTGCTATAAACTTCCCTCTTAGAACTGCTTTTGTTGCATCCCATAGGTTTTGGATCATTGTCCTTTCGTTTTCATTTGTCTCTAGGAATTTTTTGATTTCCTCTTTGGTTTCTTCAGTGACCCATTGGTTGTTTAGTAGCATAGTGTTTAGTCTCCACGTTGTTTGTGTTTTTTACAGTTTTTTTCATGTAGTTTATTTTTAATCTTATAGTGTTACGGTCAGAAATGATGCTTGATACGATTTCAATTTTCTTAAATTTACTGAGGCTCGCTTTGTGGCCCAGCATGTGGTCAGGCCTGGAGAATGTTCCATGTGCACAAGAGAAGAATGTGTATTCTGCTGCTTTTGGATGGAATGCTCTATAAATATCAATTAAGTATAAGTCTATCTGGTCTAGTGTGTCATTTAAGGCCTGTGTTTCCTTATTGATTTTCTGTCTGGATGATCTGTCCATTGATGAAAGTGGGGTGTTAAAGTCCCCCACTATTATTGTGTTACTGTTGATTTCTCCCTTTATGACTTTTAGTACCTACCTGCCTTATGTATTTGAGGTGCTCCTATGTTTGGTGCATATATGTTTACAATTGTTATATCTTCTTCTTGGATTGATCCCTTGATCATTAGGTAATGTCCTTCTCTGTCTCTTATAACAGTCTTTATCTAAAAGTCTATTTTGTCTAATATGAGAATTGCTACTCCAGCTTTCTTTTGATTTCCATTTGCATGGAATACCTTTTTTCAGTCCCCTCACTTTCAGTCTGTATGTGTCCCTAGGGCTGAAGTGGGTCTCTTGTAGACAGCATATATATGGGTTTTGTTTTTGTATCCATTCAGCCAGTCTGTGTCTTTTGGTTGGAGCATTTAATCCATTTACATTTAAGGTGATTATTAATATGTATGTTCCTGTTGCCATTTTCTTAATTGTTTTGGGTTTGTTTTTGTAGGTCTTTTTTCTTCCCTTCCTCTTTTGTTCTCTTGTGGTTTGATGATCCTCTTCAGTGTTGTGTTTGGGTTGCTTTTTCTTTTTTGCATGTGTATCTCTTGTAGTTTTTGGGTTTGCTGCTCCCATGAGGTTTTAATATAGTAGTCTATATATGTACAAGGTTGTTCTAAGTTGCTGGTCTCTCTCCCACCTAGAGAAGTTCCTTTAGCATTTGTTGCAAAGCTGGTCTGGTGGTGCTGAATTTTCTTAGCTTTTGCTTGTCTGTAAGGCTTTTTCTTTCTCCATCCAATCCGAATGAGAGCCTGCTGGGTTGAATATTCTTGGTTGTAGGATCTTCACTTTCATCATAAATATCTGATGCCACTCCCTTCTGGCCTGCGGAGTTTCTGTTGAGAAATCAGCTGTTAACCTTGTGGGAGTTCCCTTGTATGTTATTTGTTGTTTTTCCCTTGTTCCTTTTAATATTTTTCTTTGTCTTTACTTTTTGTCAATTTGATTACTATGTGTCTTGGCATGTACCTTCTTGGTTTATCCTGCCTGGGACTCTCTGCGCTTCCTGGACTTGGGTGACTGTTTCCTTTCGCACGTTAAGAACGTTTTCAGCAATTATCTCTTTGAATATTTTCTCAGGTTCTTTCTCTCTCTCTTCTCCTCTGTGACCCCTATACTGTGAATGTTGGTGCATTTAATGTCCCAGAGGTCTCTTAGACTGTCTTCATTTCTTTTCATTCATTTTTCTTTATTCTGTTCCATGGCAGTGATTTCTACCATTCTGTCTTCCAGGTCACTTATCTGTTCTGCTTCAGTTATTCTGCTATTGATTCCTTCTAGCATATTTTTCATTTCAGTTACTTTATTGTTTTATTGTTCATCTCTATTTGTCTGTTCTTTAGTTCTTCTAGGTCTTTGTTAAACATTTCTTGCATCTTCTTGATCCTTGCCTCCATTCTTTTTCCAAGATCCTGGATCATCTTCACTATCATTCTTCTGAATTCTTTTTCTGGAAGGTTGCCTATCTCCACTTGACTTAGTTGTTTTTCTGGGGTTTTATCTTGTTCCTTCATCTGGGCCATATACCTCTGCCATTTCATTTTCTCTAATTTTCTGTGATTGTGGTTTCCATTCCACAGGCTGCAGGACTGTAGTCCTTGCTTCTGCTGTTTGCCCTGTGGTGGATGAGGCTGTCTCCAGCTTTTTAAGTTAGATGCTTAAATAATTGATTTTAGATCATTCTTTTCTAATGTAATTTCATACTATAAATTTCTCTCTAAGCACTGTTTTAGCTGCATCTCACAAATTTTGATACATTGTATTTTCATTTTAATTCAGTTCAGTGTATTTTCTTATTCCTCCATGATTTTTTTTCTTTGACCTGTTGATTATATAGAAGTGTGTTTAATTTTCAAATATTGGAGATTTTCTGGATGTCTGTTATTGATTTATAACTTAATTCCATTGTAGTCAGAGAACATATTCTATATTATCTTCATGATTTTAAATATATTGGGACTTGTTTTATGGCCCTGCATATAGTCCATCTTGATGGATGTTCCACGTATATTTGAAAAGCATGTATATTAAGCAGTGGCTCTGTGGAGTGCTGTATAGCTATCAGTTTAGATCAGATTGGTTGATAGTACTGTTTACGTTCTAACCTTACTGATTTTGTCTACTTCTATAAATTACTGAGAGAGATGTGTTAATTATAATTTGAATTTAACTATCCATTCAATCAGCTTTTTAATAATTTATTTAAAACATTAAAAAATAAAATATGCATAGAGAAACAAAATAAAATATGAAACAAACAAAAATGTATAGCTCAATGAATTATTACAAAATGATTATATAACTACCACCCAGGTCAAGAAATAGAACGTTGTTAGCATCCCAAAGTTCCCTTATGCTTCCTTCCAGTTATTGCTTCTTGTATTCCTCCTTCACAAAGGTGACCAGTATGCTGATTTTATAGTGTCACTTCCTTGGTTTTCTTCAGAGTTTTTTTCTTTCAGTTTTGTTGAGATACAATTGACATAACAGTACTTTAAGTTTAAGGCATATAAGTTTAAGGCATATAGCATAATGACTTGACTTATATACATCTTGAATTAATTGCCACAATAAGTAGAGTTAACATGTATCATCTCATTTAGATCCAAAAAAAAAAATCAAAGGAAGAAAAATATATTTTTTCCTTTGTGATGAGAACTTTTAGGATTTACTCTCTTAACAACTTTCAGATACACCAATACAGCAGTGTTAACTATAGTTATCATGTTGTACATTATATCCCCAACACTTACTTATCTTATAACTGGAAATTTGTAACTTTTGCCCACATTCATCCAGTTTTCATACTTCCCAACCGCTATCTCTGTTAACTCCAAATCTGATCACTTTTTCTATGAGGTTTTATTTTTTGTTGTTGTTTGTTTGTCTTTTAAGGTTCCACATATAAGTGAGATCATGCGGTATTTGTCTTTCTCTGTCTGACTTACTTCACTTAGCATAATGTCCTCAAGGTCAACCATGTTGTCATATAAATGGCAGGGTTTCCTTCTTTTTTATGGCTGAATAATATTCCTTTGTGTGTGTGTGTGTGTGTGTGTGTGTGTGTGTGTGTGTGTGTGTGT
>NW_021703774.1:59094351-59108477 GCF_005190385.1 Monodon monoceros | reverse complement strand
TGTGTGTGTGTGTGTGTGTGTGTGTGTGTGTGTGTGTGTGTGTGTGTGTTTCAATATCATGCTGAGTTCAGTTTGCTGGTTTTTTCTTTTTGGGGGGGTGGATTTTTGCATCAATGTTCATAAGGGATATTGGCCTCTAGTTTTTTTTTAATGGTTTCTTTGTTCTCATAGAATGAGTTAGGAAGTCTTCCCTCTTCAATTTTTTGGAAAAGTTTGTGAAGGATTAGTTTTTTTCTTTAAATGTTTGGTAGAATTCCAGTGAATCTATCATGTCCAGGGCTTTTCTTTGTGGAGATATTTTTGATTACTGATTCAACCTCCTTACTAGTTATAGGTCTATTCAGATTTTTTCTTTCTTTGTAATTTAGTCTTGGTAAAGGACTACCAAGCATTGTGTGTCTAGAAATTTGTCCATTTAAAACTAGGTTATCTGACTTTTTGGCATATAATTGTTCATAGAACTCTCTTGTCCTTTTTATTTCTGTAGGATTGGTAGTAATGCCCACTTTCATATCTGATTTCAGTAATTCCTGTTGTCTCTCTTGTTTTCTTAGTTCATTTGGCTAAAGGTTTGTTGATCTTATTGATCTTTTTTTGTTGTTGATCTTTTTGTTGCTCTTTTTTTCGTAGATCTTGTTGATCTGTTTTGTTTAATTGATTTTTTTCTATTGTTTTCTATTCCCTATTTTATTTATCTCTGCTCTAACATTTATTATTAGTATTTTTCTACTACTAGCTTTGTGTTTAGTTCTTTTTTTCCCTAGTTCCTTAAGTTGTAAAGTTAGGTTGTTGGTTTTAGATCTTCCTTCCTCCCTCCCTCCCTCCCTCCCTCCCTCCCTCCCTCCCTCCCTCTCGTTTTTGGCTGTGTTGGGTCTTAGTGGGACATGCGAGATCTTTCGTTGCTGCGTGTGGGCTCTTCATTGTGGCACATGGGCTTCTCTCTAGTTGTGGCACACAGGCTCTGTAATTGTGGTGAGCGGACTCTGTAGTTGCAGCGCGTGAGCTCCAGAGCACGTGGGTTTAGTAGTTGCGGTGCACAGGCTGTCTCTAGTTGTGGTGTGCAGGCTTAGTTGCCCTGCGGCATGTGGGATCTTAGTTCCCCAACCAGGGATAGAACCTGTGTCCCTTGCATTGGAAGGCAGATTCTTAACCACTAGACCACCAGGGAAGTACTGTTTCTTGTTTTTTAATGTAAGCATCTATAGCTGTAAATTTCCCCCAGGACTGCCTTTGCTGCATCTCATAAATTTTGGTATGTTGTGTTTTCATTTTCATTCATCTGTAAATATTTTCTAATTTCCCTTGTGATTTCTTCTTTAATTCATTGGTTGTTTAACAGTGTGTTGTTTAATTTCCATAATTTTGTGAATTTTCCAGTATTCTTTATGTTATTCATTTCTAACTTAATTCCTTTGTGGTCGGAGAAGATGTTCTGTATGATATATGTATCTTTTAAAATCTGAGACTTAATTCATGGCCTAACATATGGGCTATCTTGGAAAATGTCTCATGTGCATTTGAGAAGAATGTTTATGCTGTTGTTGGTTGGAGTGTTCTGTATGTCTATTAAATCTCATTTGTTTATTGTGTTAAGTCCTCTATTTCCTTACTTTCTGTCTGGTTGTTCCATTCATTATTGTAAGTGGGGTATTAAAGTTTGCAGCTATAACAGTAGAACTGCCTATTCCTGCCTTCAGTTCTGTCAGTTTTTGCTTCGTATATTTCGACGTTCTGTCATTGTGTGCATAAATGTTTATAATAGTTATATCTCTTGCTGTATTGAAACTTTCATTAATATATAATGTACTTCTTTGTCTTTTGTAAACTTTTTTGCTTAAAGTCTGTTTTGTCTGATATAAGTATAGCCATTCCTCCTCTCTTTTTATTACCATTTGCATGAAATATCTTTTTCCATCCTTTTACCTTTGACCTGTTTGTCTTTGGCTCTCAAGTGAGTCTCTTGTAGACAGTATGTAGTTGGGCCATGTTTGTTTATCCATTCTGCCAAGTTTTGTCTTTTTTTTTTTTTTTTTTGGCGGTACGTGGGCCTCTCACTGTTGTGGCCTCTCCCGTTGCGGAGCACAGGCTCCGGACGCACAGGCTCAGTGGCCATGGCTCACGGGCCTAGCCACTCCGCAGCATGTGGAGTCTTCCCGGACTGGGGCACGAACCCGTGTCCCCTGCATCGGCAGGTGGACTCTCAACCACTGCGCCACCAGGGAAGCCCCAATTTTTGTCTTTTGATTGGAGAGTTTAATCTATTTACATTTCAAGTAATTACTGATCAGGAGGAACTTATTTTTGTCATTGTGTTATTTGTTTTCTATATGCCCTACAACTTTTTTGCCCCTCATTTCCTGCAGTTTTGTCTTTTGTGTTTAGTTGATTTTTTAGTAGTGAATTATTTAAAAACCTTCACAGTTTCCTTTGGTGCTTTTCTATAGCTATTTTCTTTGTGTTTACCTTGGGAATTATGTTTAACATCCTAAGTTGAATGTATAGCAGCTTATCTTCAGTAACATGTAAAAACTATATTCCTTTACAGCTCTTGTCGTCACCTCTTTTGGCTGCTGATGCCATAAAATTCCACCTTTATACATTGTGTGCCTGAAAACATAAACTAATAATTCTTTTAAATGCATTAGTCTCCTAAGTTCTGTAGAAAACAAAATTTGGAATTACAAACCAAAGTTATAATAGTACAAGCTCTTATACTAATAATTGCTTTTTTTCTTTAAATGTATTAGTCTCTAAAATCGTGTAGAAAACAAAAATACAATTATAAACCATTGTTACAATAAAACAAGTTTTCATAATTGCCTAGGTATTTACCTTTATTGAGATCTTTGTTCTTCCATATGGCTTTGAGGTATTGTTTAGTATCTTTTCATGCCACCTTGCAGGACTCCCTTGAGCATTTTTTGTAGGGCAGGTCTAGTAGTCATGAACTCCCTCAGCTTTTGTTTATCTCTGGGTGTTTTGATTTATTCCTCACTTTTGAAGGACAGTTTTGCTGAATATGACTCTTGGCTGGCAGTTTTTTTCATTTAGCACTTTGAATATATTGGCCTACTGTCTTCTGGGCTTCAAAGTTTCTGATAAGAAATCTCATTGAGGATATTATTGAGGATCCCCTGTATGTGATGATTAGCTTCTCTCTTGCTGCTTTCAATATTTGCTCTTTGTTTTTGGCTTTTGAAAGTTTGGTGTGGGTTTCTTTGAATTCATTTTACTTGGAGTTTGTTGGGCTTCTTGGATGTTTATAATCATGTATTTCATGAAATTTGGGAAGTTCTCAGCCATTATTTTTTCAAATATTTTCTCTTTCCCTTTCTCTCTTTTCCTTCTGGGATACCCACAATGCATATGTTGGTGTATTTGCTGGTATCCGAAAGGTTCCTTAGACTGTGTTCACTTTTCTTCAATCTTTTTTTCTTTGTTTCCCAGCATTGATAATTTCCATTGTCTTATATTTAAATCCACTGATTCTTCTACCTGCTTAAATCCACCTTTGAATCCTTTTTACCACCCTAGCTGCCATAAGCTGTGTGCAGGCTGTTCCAGGAACACTGCATAGCTGCCTTCCAGGTGGCTGGAGATGGGTGATGGGTAGCCATTACTGTGTAAGAGCTGAAATTGACTAAAATCAACCACAATTTATTGTCCAAGCCTTCTCCTCAAAGTTGCAAGCCTTCAACAGACCCCAGAGTTCCAAAATAGTTATATCAGACAGATTCTGCCAGTCCAGTTATTGTCTAGGTGAGGAGACAGATTCCTGGTGCTTTCTACTCTGCCACTTTCTCAGAATTTTCATTATCTTTTACTTGCATTGTTTCTGTTAAGAAATCAGTTTTATGATAGTTGGTGCATCTTTGAAAGCAGTCTATTTTTTCCCACCTGGCTCTTTGTACTCAGTATTTTACTGTGATGTAATTAAATGTCCATTTCTTTTTACTATCTTTTTAGAACTTTTAGGGCTTCATGAACCTTTACCTCAGTGTCTTCCATTAGTTTTGGAAAGGTCTTAGCTGTTATCTCTTACATTAGTTTTCTCCTCTCCTTCTGGGACTCTAATTAGTATGATAGACAGTCTCACTTTATACTTTATATCTCTTACCCTATTTTCTGTGTGCTTTTATTTCTTTACATTTAATTCTAGGTATTATTTTCTGACTTCTTCCAGTTCGTTTGTTCTTCAGCTGTGTCTTATATAATGTTGAACCTATCCACATTGAATTCTTAATTTCAGTTGTGTTTTTAGTTTTAGAGTTTTCATTTAGTACTTTAAAAAATAGTTTCCAGTTTTCTGCTGAAAGATCCCTATACTATCTTTTATCTCCCTGAAAATGGTCAGCATGTGTCTGTTAAATCCATTTTCTGAAGGCCCTGATAGTTCTGTTTATAGTGTCTTTTGGTTTTTCTGGTTTTCATTCATCGTGTCTTGTTCCCTTGTTTGCCTGCCTATTTTTTTTAAATAAATTTATTTACTTTATTTACTTATTTTTGGCTGCATTGGGTTTGTTGCTGCAGGCGGGCTTTCTCTAGTTGCGGTGACTGGGGGCTATTCTTTGTTGCGGTGTGTGGGCTTCTCATTATGGTGGCTTCTCTTGTTGCCGAACATGGGTTCCAGGCACGCGGGCTTCAGTAGTTGTGGCACATGGGCTCTAGAGCGCAGGCTTGGTAGTTGTGGCGCACGGGCTTAGTTGCTCCGCGGCATGTAAGATCTTCCCGGACCAGGGCTCGAACCCATGTCCCCTGCATTGGCAGGTGGATTCTTAACCACTGCGCCACCAGGGAAGCCCCTGCCTGACTATTTTTATTTTGTGCTAGGTGTTGCATTTGCAGAAAGCTATGTTGAAATAATTTGAAGCCTAGAATCTTCCATAGATGATTTATATTTACTTCTGGCAAGTGGTTGGGAGTACCAGCACTGAGGTTAATTTCAAGGTGATTGGTAGCTAAGTTACTCCTGGTTTACTCTATCTCCTGGTGCACAGCTCTTCAAGGCCAAACCCAAAGATAAGGAGGATCCATCGCTTGTTCCCCTCGTTATGTCCTAGTCTCCTTGCCCCTACCTAGATTCAGGAAGCCTTCAGAAGTGCTTGCTAGACCCTTAGTCTTTTCTTCTGGAATCAGCAAATCTTCCCAGAAAAAGCACTCCAAACACCCAGATCACTTCCCCAGACTCTGTCTTCTTCCCTATCCTGACTTTATAATTCCTCACCACTTTGTTGCATCTCTGATGCTTTCAAGTAGATAATTATATTTTGTCCAGATTTTCTGTTTGTCCTCAGGATGAGGGTTGGTTCAGATTATTTGGCTTGCTATTAATGGAAGCAAAAATGCCCTCCTATCAACTTTTGCGATGCCCTCTATCATAATCACAAATGGCCTTTTCATGCTTTTTATGATGTTTAAGCTTTTGACTAATAAGAGTAATGACCTTATTTAGCCTCCTTCCCTGCCTTTTTTATTTTATTTGCATTTTTTGTTCAGCTTTCACATTTTCTTTTTTTATTTGGCATCTTTTCTCGAGTTATATCAAAGCTGAATGCAAAAGAAAAAAATTGTGTTGTGAATATGTCTATATATGCAGGGTAAAATTTGTTTTCATTCGTCCTGTCTTCCTCATAAAAAGAGTAGTTTGTTGGGCCTTAGAAATTTTTTGTTTGGGAATTTAGTATTAGAAGATACTATAATATTTAGTAATTTAGGTAAAATGCTTGAGCTGTACATTTTTAAAAAACTTATCTTTTGGTTATTCATATATATATAATTAAAAAATTCTCATTAGACATATATATTCATAGTGGGTAATTAATAAAAATCTACTTTCAATTTATTTTCATCTGAATTATTTCATGGAACTCATGATTCTGTTTTCTGGAGTTATGTTTATCCTAAAGCTAACTTAGGAAGAAGGGAAGAATGTTGGCCTCTAGGAAGAACATCAGAGAACTTGATTTAAGGTAGATAAGCCAATCAACCAATGGGCAATATCTCCAAAAATCACTAATAAGTTTCTACATAGAAATGTCTTATTTTCTAAACAAGCAAGTAAAACTTTACTCAATTATCATGAGATTGGGGGATTAAAGTAAGAAATTAAGGAATGTGTCAAACCGTGAGGTCCATTGAGGATCAAACTTGAGGTTGCTTCTGTTTCACCATTTTCATAAATATTCCTCCGGAGGAATTACAGGTGAAATTGAGAAATTTGTAGATAATGCAAAATCCATCTGCAAAGTAAAAATTCTGAGCTGATGGGAACATGCAGGAAAATCCAACCAAATCTTATGAATTGTCACAGAAGTGGTAGATGACTAAGCATACAGTGAAAAGCAACCCAAATTGTGTTTATGATCGTGGGCCCCAACTTGCCATTTGCCACCTAGAAACTCAGGGCCAAATTAATTTTTGAGTGAGGTTTCTGGTGAAAAATCACAGATATTTGGGGGTCTGACAAATAGATTGCCAGTGGCTTTGTAAAATCTAACCTTTCAGACGTGGAAAAGGGATGAGCTGTTGGCATGGGAGGGTATCTTAAAAAGCTCTTGTGACGTTGATTTGGAACTGACCCCAGACACTAATGAAAGAGTAATCCTCCCTAAATCACCCCAAAGCTAGTAATCCCTAGGGCTGCATGTTGGTGATTAAAAAAGAAAGGTAGGAGCAGCTGTCTTTTTGTTCAGTTTAATTATGACCCAGTACCTGGGTGAGTGTTAATTTCCTGGTGGCACTGTAGGTGGGTGGAGAAAGGTGTTAGGTTTCTGCACGCTGCAAGGACTGAATGTGCAGACATGAATTCTGCCTGGTGTATGGCCAGGGATGTGGACACTGTTCAGGGGAGCTCAAGCTCATGAGCTCAGGTTGCGTGGCGTTCAATTTCTGCCCTTTAAGTCTGAGACGTGGGCTGCTGTGTGCCAGAGGACACAGCAGTGCTATCAGGTATCAGCTAGACTGCACACCTTAATTAGTAGCCCCCCATCTCCAGCAGGGCAGCTGCTGGGCCTGTGGGGTATAACTCCATTAAGTCATCAGGAAGAAGAGGAACATTTAGCCCCCTTAATCCCTTTAGCAGCATTCAGCACCAGAGGTCACAGAACTGGGCATCTGCTTTCTCAAGTTCCCAGTTCCGAATATTCAAGTGGTGTCTAAGGGTGTGTTCACAGACAGCCTGTGAGCTACTGGCTGTTCTTGGAAATTAATGCCCCAGCTCATGGTGAATGTGGAACACCATTCCTCCCAACTCGTCTCCTCTGTGTTTTCTCTATTTGAGAATGGTCCTATTGTCTGCGCAGTCATCCAGCCAGATGCTTGATATCATTGCATATGCCTTCTACCTCCTAAATAGCTCTCGCATCTACTGCATCTTCTCCTTTTCCATTGCACCTGCCTTGTTCTCCTTCACCACCCCCCTTGAGGGTTTCTGCAGCATTCCCCCTGCCTGCCTAAAATCCCATCACTTTCCTGTCCAGCTTCCACATTGCCACCAAAGCAGTCTTCCTAAAGTGTCAATCTCCTCAGGTTGTCTACTTGCTTAAAGTTACACAGTGGCTCCTAATCACCTATAGCTGCTTTTGCTAATCTTCAGTCATCTTCTTACCATCTTTGTGATGTTCAAATTTTACCTTCACTATTGCTTTATTATTATTTTAATTTAAACCACATCTCTCCTTTTAGTTTTACTTTTTACTTGTCCTCGGAAATACTATCCTTAAAGGCATGGGTTTCACATGCTAGTTACAGTTCTCTGCTGTAACTACTATAATAATCAGTGTTAGGCTGCGTGCCACCTAAAATTGTTTCCTTGTGGGAAATACTGAATATCCAAAGCCATTTATCATTTCCTCTCTAGCCTAATATTCCACAGGCTTAACTCCTTGTTATTGTTTGAACATATACAACCTTCCAAAACTGAGTCAAGAAGAAACAGACAATTTGAACAGACCGATCGCTAGTAGTAAAATTGAATTTGTAATAAAAGCTCCCAGCAAACAAAAGTCCAGGACTGGATGGTTTCACAGGGGAATAATACCAAACATATAAAGGAGAACTAATACCTGTCCTTCTCAAACTATTCCAAAAAATTGAATAGGAGGGAACACTCCCAAATTCATTCTGTGAGACCACCAATACCATGATACCAAAACCAGACAAAGATGCTACAAAAAAAGAAAATGATATCTTTGATGAATATAGGTGCAAAAATCTTCAACAAAATATTAGCAAACCAAATCCAGCAATATATAAAAAGGATCATATGCCATGATCAAGTTGAATTTATTCCAGGGACACAAGGATGGTTCAGCATTCACAAATCAATCAATATGATACACCACATTAATAAAAGGAAGAATAAAAATCATATGATCATTTCAATAGATGCAGAAAAAAGCATGTGAAAGATTCAACATCCATGATAAAATCTTTCCAGAAAGTGAGTATGGAAGGAACATATCTTAACATAATAAAGACCATTTATGACAAACCCACAGCTAACATCATTCTCAATGGTGAAAAGCTGAAAGGCTTTCCTCTAAATTCAGGAATGAGACAAGAACGCCTACTCTCACCAATTTAACATAGTATTGGAAGTCCTAGCTACAGCAGTCAGCCAAGAAAAAGAAATAAAAGGCATCCAAATTAGAAAGGAAGAAGTATATATGTATAACTGATTCACTTTGTTATAAAGCAGAAACTAACACACCATTGTAAAGCAATTATACCCCAATAAATATGTTAAAAAAAAAAAGGAAGAAGTAAAACTGTCACTACTCACAGATGACTTAATACTTTATATAGAAAACCCTAAAGTCTCCACCCCAAAACTATTAGAATAAATGAATTCAGCAAAGTTTCAGGATACAGGATTAATATACAGAAATCTGTTGCTTTTCTGTACACTAGTAATGAACTATCAGAAAGAGAATGTAAAGAAAAAAATCGCATTTAAAACCACATCAAAACAATAAAATACCTAGGAATAAATTTAACCAAGGAGGTAAAAGACCTATATTCTAAAAGCTATAAAAAAATTGATGAAATTGAAGATGATGCAGAGAAATGAAAAGATGTCTCATGCTTTTTGATTGGAAGAATTAATATTGTTAAAATGACTGTACTACCCAAAGCAACTGCTATCAAAATACCCATGACATCTTTCACAGAAGTAGAACAAATAATCCTAAAATTCATACAAAACCACACACACACACAAAAGGAGTTATAACCCTCCCACACTTCAGACTATATTACAAAGCTACAGTAATGAAAACAGCATGGTACTGGAGCCAAAGCAGACACACAGATCAATGGAACAGAATAGAGAACCCAGAAATAAACCCATGTACCTATGGTCAATTAATCTCTGACAAAGGAGGCAAGAATGGAGAAAAGGCAGTCTCTTCAATAAATGGTGCTGGGGAAATTAGATACCTACATGTAAAACAATGAGATTAGAATATTTCTTCACACCATAAGCAAAAATAAACTCAAAATGGATTAAAGACCTAAATGTAAGACCTGAAATCATAAAACTCCTAGAAGAGAACATAGAACAAACACTCTTTGACATAAATCATAGCAATATTTTTTGCAATCTGTCTCCAAGGTAAAATAAATAAAAGCAAAATAAACAAATGGGACCTAATTAAACGTAAAAGCTTTTGCATAGCAAAGGAAGCCATCAACAAAAGAAAAAGACAACCTGCGGAACTGGAGAAAATATTTGCAAATGATGTGACTGACAAGGGGTTAATATCCAAAATATATAAACAGCTCATGTAATACAACATCAAAAAAATTACCCAATCAAAAAAAAAATGGGCAGAAGATCTGAGTAGACATTTTTCCAAAGAAGACATACACATGGCTAATAGGCACATGAAAAGATGCTCAAGATTGTGAATCATCAGAGTAAAGCAAATCAAAACAACAAGGAGAGATCACCTCACACCTGTCAGAATGGCTATTATGAAAAAGCCTCCAAATAAATGTTGGCAAGGATGTGGAGAAAAGGGAACCCTCATACACTATTGGTCGAAATATAAATTGGTGCAGCCATTATGGAAAACAGTATGGGAGTTCCTCAAAAAACTGAAAAAAGAACTACCATGTGATCCAGCAATCCCAACCTGGGATATATCCAGAACAAAAGGAAATGCTAACTTGAAAAGATATATGCACCTCAACATTCATAGCGTCACTATTTATAATTGCCAAGATATGGAAGCAACCCAAGTGTCCATCAACAGATGAATGGATAAAGAAGATATATATATATATATATATATACACAATGGAATATTACTCAGCCATAAAAAGAATGAAATTCTGACATTTGCAGCAATGTGGATGGACCTAGAGAATATTATACTAGTGAAATAAATCAGAGAATGACAAATGCTGTATGATATAATTTGTATGTGGAATCTAAAAAATAATAGAAATGACTGTATATAGCAAAACAGAAACAGACTTACAGATATAAAAAACAAACTAGTTGTTACCAATGCGGAGAGGGAAGGGGGGAGGGGCATGTTATGGGTATGGGATTAAGAAATACAAACTACTATGTATAAAATAGATAAGCAACAAAGATACGTTGTATAGCATAGTGGAATATAGCCATTATCTTGTGATAACTCTTAATGGAGTATAATCTGTAAAAATACTGAATCACTATGCTGTACACCTGAAACTAATATAATATTGTAAATCAACTATACTTTAATAAAAATATGTTATGATACCTCTAAAAGTATGTCATTAAATAAACACAATGGTTTTTTCTTAATAAACATGAATTTTTACTTCATTGCATCTGACATATTAAACAATAAATCAATCACTAATTATAGAGGACCTACTATATGCTAGCTACTTGACTTTACGGTTAAAAGTAGTAAGAGCTTATGATATTGGAGGCAAAACAATTTAGTGATTTAATCTTAACATGTAGATATGAAGCTCTATTTTAAAGTATCAAAGATATGATACCGAATCACATATTGTCTAAGATTTAACTCTACAGGTAGGCATCGTGCTGTAAAGACACCTGAAGAGAGAAAAAAACGAGTGATTTGTTTTCTAAGAAGCTTGACCAGAACCCCTACTTATAAAATATGCCAGGGACCCACATGTGAGGCTTTTAGAAAATAATTCAGAAAGTGGCAACTCACTGTCATGGAAAGCTGGAGTAGCATATTATATCTGAGGAAGAGAAGACTTCCAAGAGGGGTTTTGAGCTTTTTTTTTAATATGTAAAATAATTGGCTTGCTGCAACTAGAGAACACCCACATGCAGCAACGAAGATCCAACACAGCCAAAAAAAAAAAAAAGGTCCTTTGCTAGTACGTAAAATAACAACAGTTATAGTAGTGCCACCAATATATATCAAAGGGAATGCTAGATTGCTAGAGCTGGGAAACACCTTTGGCATCATTTAGTCCAAGGATTTTGAAATGTATATTTAAAGTTTATATATCTATTCTTAAAATATGAGAACACCTTCCCACCTTTTCTTTAAAAAACAAACAAACAAAAAGTTCCATGGCAGCCCATTATCTAACGTAGAAAAAAATTTCTGTGATTGAAGGATGTTCAGTGGAGCGAGAGGAAGGTGGGGTGAAGATTCCCACCTGCTAGTTTCCTGTTAACTGTCCAGCCTAGCAAGGGGATAGAGGACCACCCATGAGGTATTCCTTGATCCCTAAAAGTGTACTTATTTGTGCACTGGGATGCTCTGTACTCAGGTGGAGATTCACTGGGGGTGGGAGGGTCATTTCTTTTCTAACTCTTTCCCTGGTTCACGTCTTATTGGACAAATCATTTTTCCTTCTTTACCTAGTTTTTTCATCTACTATAATATGGAGATGATTAGGATCTCCTGATTTCATCATTAAGTTGCTGAATGAATAAATTCCTGGAGATAGATGGATTAAAATAAAGTCTATCTATTTGGACTATAAATTGGTACTCAGCCTTCAGAACGAGAATGATGCAGACTGAAATGGATTTACCATTTACTTGTTATGTGACATGGGCAGCATACATAATCTCTCAGAGCTGGAGTGCCCTCCTCATTTTAAAAAAAGGGGATGGCAATGATTCTTTACAAGGTTATGAATATTATATGAGGTCACTCATATAACACATAATACAGTGCCTGGTCTATAGTAAATAATCAGTATAATGTAACGGTTAAGAGAATAAACTATCCTTAGGCTCAAATACTGGCCTTACTACTCATTGTCTAGATGTCCATGGACAAGTTACTTCACCACTCTGAGTTTCAACTTTTCTCACCTAAAAAATGGATATAATTATAGCACTTACCTTATAGACTTGTTATAAGGATTAACTAAGATAATGCATATAACATAGTTAGCATATTTTGTTCTTGTCAATTAGCACTGCTTCTAAAATTATATGTGTAATTTTAGAATGTGTAAGAAAACAATCATTATGTTTTCCCAAATATTTGTTGTCCAGAATTCTTATCTAATTATTTAAAATGATAAAAAATGGAGAAACAGCATATATGTAAGTATAAAAGATTGGTTAGACAAAACATGACCCATTCATAAGATGGAATAAGTTGCAAGCATTAAAATAACAATGTAGGAAGTTATTTGATGATACGGGAAAATATTCTTTATACATTGTTAAAAATAATAAATCTTATTAGTATTTTATTTACTCATATGTTTAAAAACTTATTTTAAGGAAAAACCCAGCATTCATCTGTCCCTCTCTCCAAAAGTAGTCACTTTCCTTTCTTTTTACTATTTCTTCAGCCATTTATCTCCAGATTTTTAAACATTGTATTTGTACTGCTCTTTCTTGATTTTTCAATTTTAGGCAATATTTACTGTCTTCCTACCATAGAAGATGAGAATTTAGCATCCCCTTCCTCTCACAATACAAGCTTCCCCTTCTCATCATTCAACTGTCATCATTCTACTAAATCAACATTTAATATTTACTTTTTATTTACTTTTTTTACAATTTTGGTTCCAGCTGAGCTGTTATATACTGTGATTACATTTCCTTTCTTGGACAACTTGTTTTTTCCCTTGTAGTTCATAGTTGCTTCAGTTTATTTCATTTGTTTTCTTGCTTGTTTGTTTTTAATATACTCTGGTAGGCAGAATTCGAAGATGGCTCCCTGGTGGACATGCCCTGTGTAATCCCCTCCCCTTGGGTGTTGGCAGGACCTCTAAATATGAGGAAACATCACTCCTGAGATTATGCTAATTATATGGCAAAAAGGACTTTGCATATGTAATTAAGAATCCTAATCAGTTTACTCTAAGTTAATATAAGGAAGATCATCTTAGGTGGGTCTGGCCTAATCAGGTGAACACTTAAAAGAAGTTACCTAGCAACTTCTGAGCAAAAGGGCATGGGAAGTATTGTAAAATTTTTGATAGCTTGTAGGTCGGAAAATGTATTTATTCTAGTCTCACACTGGATAGTTTGAATGGGTATAGAATTCTGAATGAATAATAATTTTCCATCACAATTCTGAGAGCATTCATTAATTTTCTTGTAGCTTTCAGGTTGTTATTGAGAAGGCTGATGGCATTATAATTTATGATTTATTGTATATGACCTGTTTTTTTTCTCGAAAAGGTTTTTATGTTTTTTTTCTCTTTATCACCAGTGTTTAAAGTTTCATAATGATGTATGTGTTTTGGAGCAGATATATATTTTATTCATTGTGCTGGGCCCTCCATGGACTTTTCATTCTGGAAACCTATGTTCTTCAATTCTGGGAACTTTTTCTGTATTATTTATTGGAGAATTTCTGCCCCTTTGTCTTCTCTGTTCTTTCTTTTTGGAACTCATTGTCACTTTGTTTTACTTTCTTAGAGATTTCATCAACTCTATCTTCCAAGCTCTTATTGAATTTTAAATTCATGTTTTGATGTCTTTGATTTTCAAGAGCTCTATTTTGTCCTCCAGTTCTTCCTTCCCTTCCTTTCTGACCCCTTTTCTCTTCCTTCCTTCCTTCTCTCCTCTCCTCCACAATTCCTCCCTCCCTCCCTCCCTTCCTTCCTTCCTTCCTTCCCTCCTTCCTTCCTTCCTTCCTTCCTTCCTTCCTTCCTTCCTTCCTTCC